>NW_028280801.1:0-293479 GCF_059751285.1 Brachycentrus maculatus
TTATTTTATAAAATGATGTTCCACTAAAAATACCTGTGCTAAATTTAAAACTTTTTCAAATTATTAAGTGTATAATGTATTAACGGATTTTTTAAATCTGAATCCGTTTGCTATAAATGCAAACGGATTCAGATTTAAAAAATCCGTTAATACATTATACACTTAATAATTTGAAAAAGTTTTAAATTTAGCACAGGTATTTTTAGTGGAACATCATTTTATAAAATAATATGTAATATCTTTACGATTCAGTTTCCTGTGCACCATTGGGTGCCGATAAAGGTTAGGAAAGGAAGTGTTTCATTCAGGGTGTCGCCGTATTATTTTACTTAATCGACTGCAAGTCAAAATATGTATTATATTATTGACACTATCATAATACATAATGTATACTCTTAAATGTCCACAGGAATGTAATTAGTTTAATTATGAAAACATATTGAAATGGTAGCATATGACGTCACACGATTCGAAATAAATTATTTATCCTTATATTGTTTGGTGGATTGTACAAGTAAACTTTAAATCAGTCAATTTCATTTGTTTGCCTACTTGGGACTGTCATTTAAACGTGAAGAGCACTCACTCAATATCCTATTAAAAATTTACCATGTTCGGCCGACATTGGTGTGAAGGACTTAAAATAACTTGTTTATTTAATTGTGAGGTTATCATTTAGTGTTAAAAGCGTGTGTTATTTATTACACTGTCATTTTATAACACGAACATTCATAATTTATTATTAGATTAAAACCAATATTTTTAGCTTTTCCACTTTTTTATTTGACCAGCGACCGGGTTTCGTCGTTACCGACATCATCAGACTGGTGAGAGGCTATACAAATTGTTATGTTATATATAAAAGAAGGCAGGAGTTGATAACCATGATTTGATATAATTTTATGAGAGATTAATTTAATTTGAGTGAATTTAAGTATTGTATGATATTAAAAATATTTTTTATAAAGGTTTTTTTGTATTGAAAGCACGATTTTATATAAAGTTATAATAGATTTGCATTTTTTGTAAATGAATTTAAATTATGTAACAAAGTATCAGGAAATGCTGGTTGACGGCTACTTCCACTACGCTGTGGTTATCCGGGGGGAGTCCGAAGTTCTCTGAAATGTAAATTTCCCGGCAGTCATTTCTTATCGACAAGACATTAAGGCATCTATTGTTTAAAACAATCTCTCATAAAATTATATCAAATCATGGTTATCAACTCCTGCCTTCTTTTATATATAACATAACAATTTGTATAGCCTCTCACCAGTCTGATGATGTCGGTAACGACGAAACCCGGTCGCTGGTCAAATAAAAAAGTGGAAAAGCTAAAAATATTGGTTTTAATCTAATAATAAATTAAAAATGCAATTCCATCACGAAGTGTCAGTGGATAATATAAAAAAACGAACATTCATGTTTGCTCAAAAGTTTTCCAAATCGCTCACTCCTTTCAAGAACGTCATAAATCAAAAATCGTCAATTTTCAGTTGTGCATGTTTTCGGAATGCCCAGAAAATGTACTATATCCCAGCAAAAGCGGTATATTTTTAACAAAATATTTACATGCTACAGGGCCGAAAGTGTTGTTTTTGCATTTTGAAGAAAATGTATTGTTTAATTATTTTTATAAATAAATTAAATATTTCTCAAATGTAGAAAAAACCTTCAGGTTTTACCTAAAAAGATCTGTTGCACGGTAAAAAGTTCAATAAGTGGCTTGATATTTATTTTTAATACATTGTGTTTTATTTTTAAACTTTAAAATCGTTCTCCTGAAAAATCAAATATTTTGATTTATGACGTTCTTGAAAGGAGTGAGCGAAATATAAAAACGCCGGTAGAAAATATTGGGGTTAAATATTCCAGTATTTTTTACATTTTTTTGACATCTCAACACAGATGAAGAAGAATATGGAAGTCTGGATATTTACAGGGCCTGTGACATGTCATAGGCTGGTTAAGTGATCACTTTACACACGTGCAACATTAACCATTCTACCCTTGATTGACAACCACGCTTATAAAATTTTTGGAACTCCTACATACATATTTCATTAATATCATTGCGCTGTACATATAAGTTCAAAAAAATTATGAAAATAACTCCTGTAATTGGAGATAGTCCAGATTTGTTGTATTTTGGTAGTATAAGTATTTGGACACACTCAAAATTTTGTAAGAAAATATTTGTTCGTATATTTTTCCGCTGTACAAAAAATGAAACCTACCTGTTCAGTCTACCCGAGTAATTCGCAATTTCCTCCAAAATTTGATGGGATTCTTGAGTTTATTGAATTTTTTTCATCTCTCCTAATATCGAGATCGCAATATATCCGCCTCAGATTTTTGTTGTTGGATGAAAATGTAAATGGTTTCGAAATATGAAATCATGGTAACAAAATCTGGATAAATTCTCCTCTTTTCCCCCTTTTTCACGGGCACGAAAAAAACTTTTTCAATAATTTAAGAGGAAATTGGAAAAAAGTCGCCAAGATTGATCACAATGGCCCTTTTGGGAAAATTAATTGCCTTTCTAATTAACTCAGTGCCCTTAACGAGTTATTAATGTGTCCTTTGACTGTTTTTCTACCGCCTTCTTTATCAAGAACTTTGTTTCCTTGACTTTTTAATTAATGTTATAAAAAAATACTAACCAACTAACCGTCACGTTGCCTCCTCACAGAGGTAGGCAGAGGGAATAGAACGCTACACCTCTCTGTCTTTGCGAAAATTCTTAGCCTCTTCCACGTTCATGAATCTCCTCCTACATACCCGCCGATCATTCCGACTCCTGACCCGACAACGTTTTCCTCGGTCTTCTTTTGATCCTATTTCCAACTACATTCGCCTCGTGAATTTGTTTTAACGTTCTCTCCTCACTCATTCGTTCCACATGTCCAAATCATCTCCACACACCTTTCTTAATTTTATCGATTATATATCTCAGCCTTGTATTCTTTCCTTACTTCACCATTCGAGCATCTCCATCATATATATCGTTCTGCCGCACATTCGTCTTAAGAGATCGCATTTCGACTGCATTCAGTCTGCTTTCGTTCTTCTTTTGCCCACTCCATGCCTCACTTCCAAACATTAGGGTAAGTACCAGGACTCTCAGTTCACTAGTTTGTACTGCCTGTTTAGCTTTTACACGCTGTAACTGATTTCAGCGCACCATTCACTGTATTCCCAGCATTCACCCCCCTTTCAGTATCTTTATCAGTCTTTCCATCCCTAAAAAACATACTTCCCAAATATATAATTAAAGTATTAAAAATACGATATTATAAAAATACGGTTGTTCTTATTAAAATTAAAATAGAAATAATTTTGATAATGTCATCTTTGATAAATCGACCTTTCGTAAATGTAAAATAATTCTTGCGCACGTAACCTTTGAAGTCCTCTGACAACATGGATAATAATCCCTATTTACTGTCGAAAAATGATAGGCCCGTAATTGGTGCGAAAAAAGAACGTCTAAATTTACATTTTACCCGTAGAAAACAAATTTTTCCTTCGTTCTTAATAAAGTAATTTTTCGCGTTCGGTGATAGATATCAAGTTTCGCCACCCGATATGACTATTTCTTTATTATGTTAGTCTCTTTGTACTGTAAACATTCATTCTCTAACGTAGAAGGAGTATGAAATTATCGTCACGATAATCATATATCGGAGGCGTTGGAATAACAAACCCTATTTTTTTATACGTTTGCAGACATAATACCAGATAACTTGAATTTATATGTATAAAATACATACATAACGTGGTAATATTTTTCTTTGTTATTAAGTGGGTATGAAATAATAAAATAATCAATGTGTTGCTTTGTAGTTAAAGAAACGTCAATAAAAATTTATTCTATAATAATTTTTATAATTCACATATAATATGACACTTTCACCAAACACCATATTTTTTTCATCTGACGTCTCTTGTTTTTCCCAGTGCGACGCATGCGACGTCTGGTGGTAGATTTGCGCGATCTGCCTTACCGACCGTCACAATTGTGATGGTCGGCAATATTTAATAAAATATGTTCTTGAGAGTTCATTTTGAAGAGCCACACGTGCGTCCGCGAACGTTTTTTTAGAATAGACATATTTGAATTTGATGATTTTTATTCATCTTGTCATCTTCAGGGATGAATATGTACATAGATCCCTGAAGATGTCAAGTGGCTTATCGAAACTGGTTGGAGAAAAAAGTACCAACAATACAAGTTTTTAAAAACAAAGTTTTATTTTATAGAAGTTTATAAAATGTGTCACAAATTATGTGCACAAATCATTCGAGATACATTTATTTATTTTGATCCCCCCTGGTAATCGAACCTTGGACCTCCAGCATGGTAGCCAAATGCGCTAACCATTACACTATGGACGCGGGCAAAAAACATCAAATGTATTAAATATTTTGAGGCAGACGTAATAGTCGTGAAATTGTTTCGTGTTCACATCATACGAATAACGTTTCGTATTATTTATGTAGTACATATCGCTCACTCCTTTCAAGAACGTCATGAATCAAATAATTTGATTTTTCAGGAGAACGTTTTTAAAGTTTTAAAGTATAATACAATGTATTAAAAATAAATATCAAGCCACTTATTGAACTTTTTAGTGTGCGACAGATATTTTTAGGTAAAACCTGAAGGTTTTTTCTCCATTTGAAAAATATTTATTATAATTCAAAATATAATTAAACAATACCTTTTGTTTATAATGCAAAAACAACACTTTTTGCCCTGTAGCGGGTAAATATTAAGTTTAAAATATGCCACTTTGCTGGGATATATTACATTACGCATTCTGAAAACATGCACAACTGAAAATTGACGATTTTTGACTTATGACGTTCTTGAAAGGAGTGAGTGATATACCAAATAGCTCCGTATCGTATTCGGTCTGAAACAATTATTATATACAAGGGTTTTGTGGTGGGTGTACTGTGTGTGTACTGTGTACTGTGCGCTGTACGTCTGCGGGATGATCCATTGATCCTCTCCCACAATGGGATATTGGGAAATGGCTTTAGAGGTTGAACTCAAACCCCAAATAATACCTTCCACCCTCGGTCGATTTTCGCTTTCCGAGGAAAACTGGAGAGCGAGCATTCCCTGGGAGATTAATCAAAGTGTATAATCAATCCTTTTTGAATATCCCACAAATATACGAGAATTTATCGGATAACCGTATTCGTGTGAACAATATTTTTGAAACGTGAACCTTATTAAAAACAAATGAAGAAATCGTCTTATTGATGAGAAGCGTGCTAAAAATAACGACATACAAACCTGACTTGAGTAATTTTCCAAATGAGATGCAAGGACATTATTCGCAATAAGTAGTGTTCTTATGGATCCATTACTTTCAAAAGATTTTTTTATCAATGAATAAATTCCTTATTATTAATCACTTACAGTCGAATTTTGGCGAAAAAATTTGCCGGTACAAGAAATCGTCATCAATATGTCGAAATAAGACTACCCGAACACCGCTCGGGTTAGTCAATAAAAACAAAAACATAAATATATTTGGCTCAGGCAAGAAGTCGGAATACGATTTTCCCGAGCAGCACTCGGGTTCGTCATTACATCGCAAACTCCTTGCCCGAGTCACACTCGGTCTAAACCGGGAACTGTTTTAACCCTTAGCTGTATCGTGTATCAAATTTGTTACATAGCCAAAAGTTTGTTCCATGTTAAAACATATATCAATATCTCATAAGAATAATCATTGCATGTTGTTGCAAATTTGCTACATAAATATTTTCTTGATTTTTTTTGTAAAATGTTTTTCATTCTTTTTTATTTGTTTTTCATCTAATGTTTAGAGTAAGATATTATAGATTTTTTATTATTATTTAAATGAAAAAAAAATCATGGAATGAAGGGTTAAGTGTGAAATCAATTTTTATTTAGTGTACCCGTAATTTGATAAAGGTCTAAAATAACAATTGAGGTGTAGTAGAATTGCAAACAGATTTGGCTTTCAAGAATTTTTTTAATCGTTGTAATATGCATATTTGTCTCTTAGGCAAATAAGTTTCCCGACCTCTGAGATAACCCAAGCGGAAAATAATCGGGTATGATAAAATCCCAAACGCAAATTTGTCCCGATATTTCTGGTTCGACGAACACGGTCGCAACCACGCGCTGTAATAGGTTTATCATAGTCCTTATTGCATTTACGCTTCAATAATTCTATGTATCTCTCATTGCGTCAATTATGTCATCGCGTAGTAATGAAATTTTGTTGAGAGCAGTAGATCGCAGACGCGCGGTATGAATCGCAATTATCGCTATCGAGACATGCGCCGCTGTAGAAAATCCGGAATAACTTTGCGAATGTCGAATATTCGTATTTAATCACAATTCAACATGCAAATACCGGTGTCATATGCAGTGTCGGGTTGTGGTCCCGTGGTTAGTGTCGCGGACTCTCGAGACAGGTTTTCAGGTTTCGAATCCACTCTACCACAATTTGATACCTATTTTTGATAATACACTGGTTATTCTCACAGAAATAGTATGAAATTGTTTTTTTTTTTAAATAATAAAAACACAAGTGTTTCAATTTAAAAAAATAAAAATTAAACTCTGAGAATATATTATTATCTTCTTCTCTTTTCATATTGACTTAAACTTTATACTAGTTTGACTTGAGTGTCTCGTGTGAAATCTTTGTGTTCAACTTGGAACAATCGTAGCGGTATTAATATGTCACTTTATGATACTCAATAATGAACTAAATATCGACTTACTGTTTAATATTGTTTATTTTCGAGTACATATAAACAAGTTTTAACGAGTCTATTTGTCCGCCTCCGTAGTATGATGGTCACCACGCTCGGCTACCGTACTGGGGTCCGGGTTCGATTCTCAGGCGGGGGGGGTTAAATAAATATAAGTGATTTTTTCACTTAATATTTATTCAATATTACCCTGGACTGGTACCTCAAGCTGACTGGCTGATGACCTTTCCTTCATGTTTTTACGATCAAGATAACACCGAGTTTATATGATGCGGTGCCCTATGCACCATCGGGTGTCCATGAGGGTTTGAATGTATGAATATAAAGAAATATTCAATGGCACCAATTTCCTCATTGACGACAAACAAAAACACCTTATAATCTACCCGTAATTTGATAAAGGTCTAAAATTACAATTAAGGTGTAGTAGAATTGCAAACAGATTTGGCTTTCAAGAAATTGTTTGATCCAGACTAATTTATATCAGGACTCTATTAAACGTTATTTGAATAATGATTTCATCTCACCAATAGATGTCTCTAGTGAAATTCTAGTGCTTCGAGTACAATGTTTCGAAATTGGATCATATCAAGAATTTGAGTAAATTGGTTATCAATCATGAGTAGACTTTGTGAATGTTACACTTGTGTAAATGAATGTTTTGATTTTTCAAGGTGTTTGTGAATGGCGAGATGGTGACCACCATCGGAGACGGCGGTAGCTTCGGGGAGCTCGCGCTCATCTACGGGACGCCCCGCGCCGCCACCGTGCGCGCGCGCGCCCACACCAAGCTGTGGGGGCTGGACCGCGACTCCTACCGCCGCATCCTCATGGGCTCCACCATCCGCAAGAGGAAGATGTACGACGAGTTCCTCTCCAGGGTCTCCATTCTGGGTGAGTCACGGCACCTCAGCATACCGACCTAACCTAACCTAACCTAACCTATCCAACCTAATTTGTATTAGAGAAGGGTGTTGGTTATTAAACTTATATCACATGTTGGGTGTTGGTTATTAGACATAAAGTGATCAATCCTGCAATTTAAATATTATTCCACCATTCTCAAGAAGAGGATGTACGGCAAGTTCCTCTCCAGGGTCTCCATTCTGGGTTAGTCACGGCAGACAACCTTGCGTTTCTTCATAGTTTCTTCTCTTCAAAGAATCCATTAAATGTTTTATCGGAGATTAATAGACTGAAGGGTGCTGGTTAGCTTTTTCATCGACCCGTATTACGCAGACACAAGGGATCAATCCTGCAATTCAAATATTACTCCAGGGTAACATATTAAAATGTTTATCCTGACGGACAATTAAATGCTGGACTTCATGCAAGATTCTAAATACAAATATATGGTGGTCCTTTCTTTTTCCACATGCGTAGTAGACCACAATCTGATGGGGTCTTGGTGCTATTTTCAAGGCTCTGGGAACGAGCCTTTTTACGGTTCCGTCTTTATTAATAATAATTGATTCAGTTACTTTGTGGTAAAACTTATCCATTTTTTATTTCAATTTCAATTGGTAAATAACACGTTTTCTTAAAATAACAAGAATTAGAGAACATGAATTATATATAAGAAATATTTTTGTAGAGTTCGCCAAACATTTAATAGATAACATAGTGTAGGGGGAGAGTTTTACGTTTAAGAAAATTTACTTTTTTTTTTTCTCTTAAATACTTATTTTTATTTTTATAGAGAGTCTGGAGAAATGGGAGCGCTTAACTGTGGCTGATGCTTTGGAACCAGTTTCATTTGAAGACGGTGAAACCATTGTCCGCCAAGGTGAACCCGGTGATGACTTTTACATCATTCTGGAAGGTGAGAGGTTTATTTCACAGTGTTACAAACAACATGAAAATTTTTATTTGAAATATATGGAAAAAAAAATCATATACTTAAGTCAGCATTTTGTTAACTTTTGATATTACAAACATCTTTGCCAGAAAGCATCGAGCCTTATGTGCTCTAAACATTTTAAAAATCCATACAAGATATCACTGTATTGTGTATTATGGGCCAGTCTCTGAATTATTTTCCTTTATTATTAACAGTATAAATGTATTTTGTCATGACCCTTTATAAAATATTTAGTTTATGATTTAGCTAATGGGTTAAAACTCTCAATTTGAAAAACTCTTTTAACTATATTATTATCAAACATGGCCATTCTTAAAACGCAGTTTACATATTGAATACCCAAAAAATAGGAAGTAGAGAGATGCTGTATTTGTTTACACCCTTCCGAGTTTTCAGATGGAATGGATATAGATGTATCCAGTGGGTTGCACAGATAATAAATTAGGATAGGCAGTAGAGGTAGGGTAGTAAGGTAAGCTAAGTACTACTTACTAGGGTAGGCAGTAAAGGTAGGTAGTAAGGTAAGCTAGGTACTATTTAGTAAGGTAGGGTAGGTACTGATTGCGTTTTTATATGCCACGCGGGTAAGTTAGGTTATGCACTGCTTTTCTGCCTATATGGAATGTACGCCCCTGGATATATCCCATAATAAAATCAGCTTTTCTTGCGGAAACCATTATTCAGTTTAATGATGGAAGGTGTGTTAATTTCCATGGAGAGTAATTTCTTTTTCATCGTCAGGTTGTGCCCTGGTGCTCCAACAGCGCGCCGAGGGCTCCGGCCCGCAGGAGGAGATGGAGGTGGGGCGGCTGGGAGCCTCTGACTACTTCGGGGAGATTGCCCTGCTCCTGGACCGGCCACGCGCCGCCACCGTGCGAGCCGTCGGCCCTCTCAAATGTGTCAAGCTAGATCGGGCTCGGTAACACAACTTACTTATTTGCATGTGATATATTATACTCCTCCATAGCTACCTCTTGTGTTCATACCGGGAGCAAATACAGTGGCTGTGGCAAATTCAAATATCTAACCTTATCTATGGACATATTTTTTTAGAAATATTTGTGTTTTTATTATTTACAAAAATACTTCAATTTCATGCTATTTCTGTGAGCCTAAGCGGCTCATTATTAGAAATAGGTATCAAATTGTAGTAGAGTGGGTTCGAACCGAGAAACTGTGACTCCAGAGTCTGCGACACTAACCACGGGACCACAAGCCGACACATATGGGGCAGAGTTGTTCTGTCAATAAATACAAATAATAAAATAAATAAAAACCTGTGAATATGTCCAAGAGGCAGTATATATATAGTATATATATAGGCAGTATAGAGGCAGTTTGCTGGTGCATTTTCTCCTAGCATGCAGGCAACTAAAGAGTTGGCATGCACAAGGGGTCCTAGGATCGAATATCGTTGAAGGGGTGTCATTATGTTAAATTTCTTCATGGCTTTTATTATTTTCTCAGTAAAAACTTCAATATACTTTTGAAACTTCGCCGCACATCATTTTGTATAAAAATAAATTTAAGACCCTTCAATTTCGAATCAACAAGTTTATACTCCAAAATATTATGGAAGTATTAAATGTACATATTTTGTGTTACAGGTTCGAGCGAGTGTTGGGTCCGTGCGCAGATATTCTGAAGCGGAACATTACTCAGTACAACAGTTTTGTGTCACTTTCCGTATAACTAAGTTGGAATCACAAAATGTTGTTTTAAATAGAAATGTTTCCTCGAAGTGGTGGCAGAAGGCAGCTCTCGCTCCGTGCCTACTCTTGTTTCATCTCTTGTATTTAACAGGTTTCACCTCGAGCAAATTTTATACAATTTAAATTTGAAAAAAATCCACAATTTTTATTAGCCTTGTTAACCTTTCATGAAAAAATACAAGTATTAAATTATTTTTAGAGAGTATTTGTGTACTAGAGACATTATTGATTAATGTCCAAGAGCTTTCATAATATAAATAGGTGACAAAATATAAAAAGTATTTTTCATCCGATTCCCTCGGATGAAGCGGTGTTTATTTTGAAGAACGATATCGAGCTGACGGATTATAGGAATTCTGTTAAGAAGTGCATGCTTAATAAATTTACATGTAAACGTAATATATTAAATAAGGGTAATTCAGAATGCGGTCACCCGAGGGTTTTGAATTAGAATAAGACTTTGTAATTTATTAATGAACTGATTTAAACACTCGCTGGTTGGGTGTCATCCATATTTTCATAACAATCATCAATGAATTTGTAAATTACCTACATAAATATTTTATTATTCTGTTAGCTTTCTCATAATTTAAGAGTACATGGCGAGCAGATTCTGATTTCACATTCAATAACTAAATCCATTGAATTCTTGAATATTTGGTCATAGAGTATTCCATAGTT
Source organism: Brachycentrus maculatus (assembly GCF_059751285.1). NCBI lineage: Eukaryota > Metazoa > Arthropoda > Insecta > Trichoptera > Brachycentridae > Brachycentrus > Brachycentrus maculatus. The sequence continues at coordinate 11,023 of NW_028280801.1, forward strand.
TGCCTTTCCTATGAAACTGGAGGTATATTTGCAGCTGGACTGCATATTTCCAAATATATATTTTTACTGACAGATTATTGTTGAATTGCAATTTTAATATTTTGGTAGTGACTGTTAACTTTGTACATATTAAACAGAAATACATGATTATATAATGTTTCCTATAGTTTTTCACTTTATTTTATTTGTATTGACAATTATTGTGCCAAAGAATTAAAAAATTCTGTGTTGTATTAGTTTTGTTTGCACATAGCAATCAATAAACAAAATAATCAGAATCGGTTTTCCATCTACTTTTTTCCTTGAATTTAACATTGTAATATATTCATATTTAAAATCTTGTTAGATATAATGATAATTTGCTTTATTATATATTTTTTTGTGAATCATGCTTGATGCATTGAAATAAACAATCTTAAATTTATAGGTATCAACAAAATGTACTTAGATACTTGGTCCTTATTTAAGATGCATATTATAAGATCACTTTTCCAAGGCTTATAAGGCAAATAATATTTTTTTAAACAACAAACATTGTTTCTGAACCTTTTGCAAAAACACAACATGGTCTCAATATTTTCCATCAGTTTCTTACCACTTAGATGTCCATATTTCTACCTTACCAGATCAAAAATGTAGCCGGAGATTTTTAAGATACTTGGAAAGGATTCTGGTCGGTGTTTGGACAGAAGATAGACATTCTCAAATGACCGCAATTAAAAATTTTGTTGTAAAAGCGTTCATTTACCATTCATGACTATCGTTAAATATCTATATTGCTTACATTCGCTATGTATCTCAGATAAAACTATCCTCTGTTGAGAACTTTGTGAAGTAAATAGCTTTCCCTAAATATTGTAACATATATATAGTGGTCTTAAATTGCCCAGACTTCTATTTTCCTTTTTGTATTAAAAGATACTTATTATTATCGATTATATGATACACTTGATTGTTTCTTTCATCTTCTGGATTATTAAATATTCATTTAAAAAAGACAGACGGTCTTTTTGTTGTTGCTATTTGCGTCCTTAATTTTTTTTTTGCTATTTGCATCAATTATGACCAGTTTACAAATATTCTATCATTTTCCTATACCCCTAAACGTTTTACCTTTGTAGATAAAGTAGTGTTCATAAAATTTACTTCTGACAAGCACCTTGGACTAGGTCTTCGATCCGTTCTGTCAAGAAGTTGAAACAAAATTAGCTCATTCTCGAATAAGAATATAGTTAAATTTACCAATAGTTCACTTATCTACACAAGGTATATAATTCAAAATCGAATGCCTGAAGTTTGATATGATAGATGGAAGTAATGTGGAGAAATTTCCCATGCAACATTTATATTTTTACATTTATCAGTTTTTTGATTTACCTATATTATCGGATTGTATCATTTTCACCCGATTATTTAAAAATAATTTGCCTAATATGTAGCTAATTCAGATGAAAGTTATTGCCAATCATGCTTGTCATAAGTCATTTATTTATCTTAATTTCATATTCTAGCAGCTAAATAAGAATCAATTTAATATATGGAATTATAAGCTACTAGAAAGAAGTAAATTCATCAAAATGACACACATAAATGATGAAACATCTGAACACAGGAAATTTAAAAAATATATCTTTGAAAAAGATTGATAAATCCTTATCACAATGTAATTTTTCCAACCATATTCGGGTAACTAAACAAACAAGAAATACTGCCATTCATCTTATGATTCATAAATCCTTTTTTCCCTGATACTTAGAAAATTGTGTGTTTATCGTAATATTAAGTTGTAGAGGTTATTTAATTATTTTCAGTGGCAACCTGCATAGAATTTGGTTTTGAAAAAAGTACTTGTTTTTAAGATAATTTTTTTAATTGCATTTATCTTAGTTTTTTGTTTGTTGTAAAATATATATTTTCTGTGTTTTATGCTCAAAGGGCTTCAATATTTATTAGACAATTCGTATATTTGTCATCTTGGTAAGAATAGATCAATTTGTATACAAAACATCCGCACAAGCATCAGTTTTCAAACAAAATAAGCCGTGGATGTACCTTTCTATTGCAGATTTCTTTAATTTAATACATATTATTTCCATTAAATGTATATTAATAAAACTGGTTTTCTTTACCCGAAAAAACACAAATTTTACTTATGCAGATCCTACTCATCCCTTCTCCCTTCTGTTAATACGGCTTTTCTATGGATGGTGTTATGCAATACATAACAGGCGCTTTCGTGCCAGCGCTCTGCCACAGGATTAAATGTAGCTCAAGCAAGAGTGAGCATATGAAGAGGTTAAGACATGGAAAAGTTAACTTTGACAATAGTAATAGTTTCTGGTTTTCTATGTGATAATCTTAACCAGGGGAATTAAATTTAATCTGTTTGAATCCGATTTACAAGAGAATAAATAACTTCTTGTACCTCTGGTTACAAATATTATTGTTCAGATTCATAATTTTATATCCTTTACGAAAAACAATTATACACAAGCATAAAATCTTTACTTTTGAAATATTTCATTAAAAAAATTATGTATTAGAGAACGAAAAGGTTAAAGCACTATGTATGTACTTATTAAAAAAAGCTTGTGGCCCTGGTTCAAAGCCGGTATCTTATTTTTTTGTGTTTTTAAATATATACTTACATAATATTGTTTGAATTATTATTCAATACCATTGTATAAAATTTTTAAAGGAAGAAAATAAATAAAAGAATGTTTTATTAAAAACTTTATTTGTGGAAGAATTGAAAGATTTGCTTTCATCTTAGACTAAAATCTAAAATGAAAGCAATAAATAACAATAAAAAGTAAAAACAACCTAGAAGAGTCGAAAAGAACAACATCAAAGGAATAATTTAAAAACGTAGAGCTGAATAATGGGAAAATAAGTTGTGTCATTAAGGAAATGCTCGGGAGAGGATGGGTCTAGGAGGTGGAAACAATGAGGATCAGATGATGAGATCTCTTTAGGAGTCACCCGCTGCAGCCGATGAGAACACTCGGTGCTCGTAGCTTCCGGACAGAACTCGCAGCTTCAGGGAACAAACTGGACAGCATACACCTACCGACAACCAAACCTAACAGAATATTCTTTGCATAATTAGCAAAGGGAAGACAGAAAATCAATTATCTAACATCGCCGAGTCGCCAATACAGCCTATCTTTACGAATTGAGAACTTTTGCGAGGTATTCTTAACTGACGTTTCGAGCCACTTGAATCAAAATTGGGGTGAATTTCGGTTTTCCAGCTCTCCAGTACATCCTTCTGTTTCTCCAGTTGATAATATAATGTGTAATATGTTCAGTCTGGTCTAATCGCTGGGTTCAAATCCTCTTGAAATTTTGTTATTTATTTTATTAGTTGCTTATCCTCAGTTTTCTTTAGATTTTACTTCTTGGAACAATGTATTTTGATGATTTAGATTATATTGGCATATTTGCTCTTCTTGTCGCATTCGAGTGTTTCACGTTTCACAAAATGAGGGATGCAGTCATGAGTATTTTATTTCTTTTCAGAATTTCTTTATAATTATTTCCACTTATTCGATACGAATATACACATATCTGCACAGCATCATCAGTAGGTACACATTGTTTTTTTTTCATCTGCATTATTCATTTAAAATATATAAATCAGTCATGGTATTCTTTTTTTCTTTTCATTTTCACAACTTCTGTATAAATATTTCCACTTATTCAATCAGAATATATACATATATCGCTCTACAGCATCACCAGTCATTACACATCGATGTTTTCATCTTGTAACAAAAAATCTTCTCATCTGATTATTCATTTAAAATATATATCCATGTAAAACGTACATTGGTAATATTGTTAAAATATCAATAAATAACAAATACTATCTCATATTTGTATCTCGATTCCTAAATTTATACTTATATACATATATTTATATACGGGACTGTATAACAGCCCCATACGCGTAATTTAAATAGTTCACTTAGTTTGTTTGTATTCACTGTCTTTTCACTGGCATCCGTTTTAATAGTTTTTGATGTCCGTAGTCACTTTATATTGTAGACAAAAGATGGAAACGAAACTAAGCTGACTAAGGGTGGATATCTGAGCGCGCCGAGATTAGGTCGATCATATGTTGGGGAGTACGGCCATACTGGTCTTGCAATCTAACTGTTCCCGGGTGTGGCCTGCGAAGGTCAGACCAAACTGTCCCAGGAACTCTAACGTCAGCTCCGTACTCTCGAAAGCCATCTCTGACTTCAGGAACTCTACAGGTACATTCTGGCGGTAGCTAAACATTAAGAATAACATTATAAGTTCACAAGTTTCATTCACAGTTAGATAGATGATTCATCATTTCCTCCGATACATTTCTAAGTGATTGACTGATTATCAAGTAATGTTGTGTTGATAAATATCAAACTTGCCCGTGTCCACTATGGTTATCGCATGGTGAACATTTGTTTTTATTAGTATTAAAAATAATTGAAAACATTAAAAGGTGCAGGAATTTTAAATACTTTAATGTGGCAAATATTGACACGCATATTATGACTAAAAATTGTTTAAAAATCATCAAGGGAAGTAACCATACATGTTGTATTTACGGGAGGAAAGTGAACCACAAAATAAGAATCTCTGTGTGATAAATGGAGATGGGAAAAAAGTATTTTTATATAAAGTTCCTTCTAAAATATTATTGTTTAATGAATTATTCGTCAGTATAATATACAATACAAATTTACTGTATATATGCATATAATCAATTAATCTGTTAATTGATTATATGCATATATACATTATTATTAAGATTATCAATTTTAGCAGCAACTTTACAAATATATACAACAAAAAATTATGACTCATCTCCCTTTACCTATAAGCACAGAGAAGATCTGCATGAAAGACCATACAAAAAATAGATATTGGTAATGTAAAATATGAGCAGAATATCTTAGTAAATAGTATCAAAACTTCTGAAAATATTAGCATAGTAAATTTTAATTCACATACATTAAAAATAAAAATAAAATTCTGGCAAATTAACCAAAATTTAGTGACACATGAAAAAACAAAACAACTATGCATCTGTTTTGTCAAGGATTATATGCATCAGATGAAACGTATCGGCAATGAAAAAATTAGGTAAACATCACTTCTCTCATGATCTCAGCACAAGGTAGTAAAATATATATGGCTTCCTACAAAGCAGTTATATTGGCATGAAATGAAAATGGGGATACATAAAATAAGTGGAACTAAGCAAGGAATACTGCCGTACAGAACCTAAACCCTAGCAAGAGCTTATACTAGATATTCACTAGAGGAACGCAAAGGGCTCTACAAAGTACAGTAAACCCCTCCCAACGCTGAGATAGCTACTGCGTTATCGGAGGGGACGTTATAGAGAAGTTAATGTTATTAAATTGTATTTCAATTTTAAATAACTCATTAAGTCATTTCCGCTACTTAAAATGTAAAAATACAATTTGAAACATTAACCCCTTATAAAATTCCCTAAGATATAGGGGTACCTATGTCAACGTTGTAGGGGAGTTTACTGTATTTATATCGTGATGATATTGATATTAATTCATTGTAATGGTAGAATGCAAAAATTAATGTCAATATCTCTTTCTATTCCTTTGCCAAATGCCTAGCATTTGCCATTACCAACCACGCTTTCGGTACTGTATGGCAAAACAGCTCATGGTAGTCATATCACATGATGGGATAATCTTGAATCAACTTCGAATCAAACATCGTTTTTATTTGATTACGCTAATTTGAAAAGCTTATGAAATAGTCAAAAAATAAAAACTTATCCATAATATAACATACGATTTGATGATGCACTTGAGGTACGCCTTTCTCTCTCGTTCGATGAACCAGTCCACCAAGAAACCAGCCATGAGTGGGGCGGTCTGGTACAAGTGGAAGAACCTGTGAAAGTTTCCAGTGGCCCATGCACTTCTCATCTGCAGAGCGTGGCTGATGCAACTATCCTTTTTCTCTTCCATTGATAAGGTCTTAATAATTGTGGTTAAATCTGAAAACAAAATGATATTTAGGGTCTATTTTCTTATAAAACTGGTTCTTAATTTTTAATACGGAATCTCGGGAGAGGAACGCCTCTAATTACAAACAATTCATAAATATTTTTTTGAAATCTCAGTCAGATTTTCACATTGTAAACAAAGTCTTGGGTTACGAACAGGTAGTCATCTATGTACTTTGCAAACTGAGATTTCGGAGACATTAACATGAGTACATTTTTTTATTTCTTTAATTGGTTTATTATTTAAAATATCTTTTTTTTAATTCAGACTTTCCATTCCAAATTCAGCATTTCCATCGTGATACATGTACTGATAGAAAAGTTCATATTCCGATGGTCTAGAGTTTTTAAAAATTACATTATTTTTTTATGGGAAAATTAGTATAAGGTGACAATTTGGATTGCAAAAAGTATAACAGATGCAATGAAATTCGTAACCAAATTTAGAATTCTATTTGACGTATAATAAAATATATAACCCACAAAATTAATATGATAAAAGATGTTTTGAAACAATCATGGTGGATTTATAAATTACCGGACCTTATTCATAGCCATACATACTAACAACAGTAAATAGGCCAGGCTATTAATATTTTTGATATTTATTAGTTTGTTACATTTTTGAAGACACCTAGTAAAATGGATCAACAAAAAAATTGAGAATGATTACCAAAAGGCAGATAATTCAATATGTATATGTAAGACAGAGTTAGGTTTATGTATTAAATGTTAAATCAAACAATGATTTTTTGAGTCTACCAAGTTGTATTTTATTGTTAAAAAAAACACATAAATGAATTTTGTGACGATTGTTTCGCCTAGTTATGGCATTTTGTTTGTTGTTTTGGCACAACAAATGTTCAATACATTAGACTGACATTGAACTTAGTAGACTCAAAAAATCAGTGTTTGATTTAACATTTAATACATAAATTAAAATTGAGTTCTACAAATTAAATGCCAAATCTATAAATAAGAGTAAGGTTTTTTATATTCAAATGATGATAGACTGTATGGTAGTTACCTAATGTGTTCTTGGTGAAAATGTAATAAAGTATCCTATACGCCGTGAACTCCATCCCTTTACCGACTCCGGGCAGTTCAGTGTACAGCATCTTGAGCTGCGTCTGGCACTGGTTGAACTCCTCGTGGTCACCCTTCTCCAGGGCAATACGGGCATGGGTTTCATACACTTGAATAGTGAAATCATCACGTACACCTTGAACCTGGTCAAACAAATTACAAATCAACACTATTAGTATAACATAAAACCAAAAATATACACAATTAACCTGTCCGGGATTAAGAGTCTGCGGATAAAACTGTATCTGGGAAGTGAATTGTTTTTATTTTTAAATTTCACAATTTTTTATCACAGTCAATACTATAAACATATCGTGGGTGTACTAGCAAAATATTAAAAAAATGACATCAGTACACATGTTTTATATCACAACTATCGATGTTTTATTTTATTTCATGAGTTTTCTTTGACAGCATCATCACGATGATGTCACAAAAACTTTATTTTAAGTAAAATATCGTAGGCAATACAGAAAAATAATGAGAAATGTAGTTTCAGTGTTTAAATACAACCACAGATGGCAGTAAAATAGCCATTTTATAAAATCATGTTATATAGCATCTCTAGCTTTCGAAACTAGTCGTAACAAAATATAATACTCGAGTGGTAAAAAAACAAGTGTTTTATTTATAATTTAACCATGTCATACCACAAACTGAATGCAGAAACAATAAATAACACAAAAAATGTTTGTGATTCCTTGAAAACAGCTGTGTACAGATTGCAGCATGATCAAGTGAAAAAATGCGATACAAGAGTAAGAATTCTCTGTAATAATAATATTCTTTGTAATACAATAAGTCATCCATTTCAACAGAAAAGAGAATGCTTCTTTAGAGTAAATTTGAAAGTGACTGCTAATTGAATGGATTAACCTTTATTTAGTTGCATGATCACATATTCTGATTAACTGATGGTTACCAATGAGAGCATTTGTCACATCGCTTCCTGTGGGATGTTGTTTAATTTGAAAGTGACTGCTAATTGAATGGATTAACCATTATTTAGTTGCATGATCACATATTCTGATTAACTGATGGTTACCAATGAGAGCATTTGTCACATCGCTTCCTGTGGGATGTTGTTTAATTTGAAAGTGACTGCTAATTGAATGGATTAACCATTATTTAGTTGCATGATCACATATTCTGATTAACTGATGGTTACCAATGAGAGCATTTGTCACATCGCTTCCTGTGGGATGTTGTTTAATTTGAAAGTGACTGCTAATTGAATGGATTAACCATTATTTAGTTGCATGATCACATATTCTGATTAACTGATGGTTACCAATGAGAGCATTTGTCACATCGCTTCCTGTGGGATGTTGTTTAATTTTGGTTATCTTTTTAAAAAAAAAACTTATTTGTCTCCTTTCATGAATTTTTTCGCAGATACTTTGTGACACATTGTATAATAAAACCTGATGATTACGAGGTTCTTTTCGAAACCGGTTGGAGAAAAGTACCAATAAACAAAGTAGTATTTTATAAAGTGTCACAAAGTAAAGATATATAAAGGGTCCGCCAAATAACTTTTTTTTTTTGAAAATGGGGCGCAAAACATCGAGTGTAGCTTCGGCTGTGTGGCACGTAGCGCCGTCCTGTTGAAACCAAATGTTGCCAATATCCTCCTCTTCAATTTTTGTGAACAAAAATCCGTTCAACATGGCCCGATAACGATCGCCATTGACTAACGGCCACTCCTTGCTCATTTTCAAAGAAAAATGGCCCAATTATGCCTCTGGACCAAAATCCGCACCAAACAGTGACTCGTTTTGGGTGTACCGGCTTTTCAATGTATGCGTGCGGGTTTTCTGTGCCCCAAATACGACAATTTTGCTTGTTTACATACCCGCCAAGATCAAAATGAGCTTCATCCGAAAAGATGATTTTTTTTGGCAAAATCGGCATCTTCTGTAAGTCGAATGTCGCAATATTTCCCAGCGTTGTTCAAGCGTATACACAACCATATTCGCTCAGCGGAAGGATAAAACTAATTATCTGTCAAATCAGACATGAGCTAAGTGTTACCATTCACGAAATAAGCACTAGTTGAAAAAAAAAACTTTAGATGGCGGACCCTATACTACTACTACTACTACTACTACCATCACGCCGTTTCCCCACAGGGGTAGGCAGAGAGGATGGAACGCCACACTCTTCTGTCCTGACATACACTCCTAGCCTCCTTCACATCCATACATCTAGTCATACATGCCCTCCGATTGCGCAGACTTTTGACACCGCCAGATTTTAGATTAAAGATAAATATGTATATAAAAATGTGAATGCCAATCCATTGCGAGTGAAACATAGTAGTCGCAGTGGTATGACAGCTGGAATTACTGGCAGAATGAAGTGTTAATAGGAAACTCACGGTAAGATCCTGTCTGATGGACTTGAGTTGATCGCAGGCGTATCGGTAGTCCTGCTTGGCCACCCAGCGGTCCTTCACGTTTTGGAGTGACTTCTGGAGCACGACAACGGGGCGCACCTCGCACGCGGCGGGCGCCTTTGTCAGCCTCAGGAAGGACTTCTCCAAATCGGCGCAGGTCCCTACAATGTGAAACTCCGTCCAGTCAAAATCCCCCGCTGCGTCTTCCACAATCAGGTTCTGGAATGACACGTCGAGGAATTTCTTGGGCTTGGAGTTGGGGTGGGGGGAGCTGGCTATACTCGGGACGGGGGCGACGGAGCCGTTGTTGAACCGGGCGGCGCGCTGCTGCAGTCGATCAGTTGCCGTGAATTCCGGAGAGAATATGACATTAGGCTTCTTTTTTTGGCCCTTTCCCATTTTGGCATTCCTGTTTTTCTTACTATTATTGTCCGGACCTAGTCTATCCGATAGTTTTCCCCGGCTTTTATTTTTATAATTTTTATTTAGAGGTTTGAAATTCTCATCACTGGCACTTGATGAACTGTGGCTGTAAAAAAAAAAACAAGATCAGCTTTTAATAAATGTTGTGTACCCAAGAATACTAGGAGCAAATTTATGGTTATCTAATAAATAGAAAGCTTAATATTTTTTTTCCAACTAAGAAAATAATAGTACCAAACTACCAAAGCACTAGCCTAGTTTGTTCCATTCCAACAAATTGTTGCTGCAGAGAGGGGTGAACAATTGTGTTTGTATTTTTAGATGAATTAATGCAATATATGATAATCCTGTCTCATTTGGATAAGCCTGGGTTTTACACACATAGTTACGTATCATAATGCATAGAAGATTAAGAGTTCAGAAATATCAATTTACAAAATCAAACGAAACAGTCTTTTTAGATTCATTCCGTCGTAAGTTTGACTAAAACATTTTTTTTTCATAAAATGCGCGAGACAAGTTACACCGGCACGTGTCCTTGGATATTTGGCATAGAGTCAATGTAAGATAAGTCAGTAGAAATAGGAACATACCTGCGACGCCGGCGGTGCGGACTTCGAGATCTGTCGGGGGAGGAAGGCCGGGGGGCGAAGCGGTGAGGCGGTCCCCGGCCGGGCTGGCCCTTGAGGCGGGCCTGCAGGGCCCCGGGAGGCGGGCGCGCCCCCTCCAGGCGCGCCTGCAGGCCCGCGGGCGCCGGCCGCGGGGCCAGTGTCAGGTTGTTCCTCTCGCTGTACACGCTCGGGATGGGCTCCTCGTCCCAGTTCTTGATCCACAGCTCGTCCCGACTGGCCGCCACGGTGATCCGCCCCTTCAGACAGACCTCTATCTGGTCGCGGTCGAAGTCCGTCTTGCACTTCTCGTAGCACCGCATGATGTACTTGTTGAGGCTCTCCGGCCAAGCGCCCGATGGGTTGTCGAACCCGCTGAGCTTGGCGGAGGGAGCGGCCGCCGGGGTCGGGAGGAGGGGGGCGGGGGAGGGGGCGGGGGCGGGCGGTGCCAGGACGGGCGGGGGCGGCGGGAGGGGCACCTCGAGGGGCGGCGGAGGGGGCGCCGGCGGCGGCGGACAGGGGGGCAGGGGGGGAGCCTCGGAGGGCAGAGGCGGTAGATCCGACGATTCTAGAAGATTCATCGACCCGAAGGAGTTATTATTCTGATTATTCCTGTTCCTTTTACGCTTCTTTTTCGCTCCGCCGCTGTTGTTCCCAGCGAGGGGGTTGTTCGGCTGGAAGGGCGGACCTCTTTTGGCATTGGGGTTGATGTTGAACCGTATCGGCGCCTGCGGGTTGAAGAAAGACTGGTTGCCCTGCGGCGAGGGTCCCGGAGGCAGGGGAGGAAAGTCGCCGAGCAGCGAGCCGCTTTTGTTATCTTTGTTCGGGGTGTTATTCCCGTTACCGTTGAAAATCTGATTCCCCTGATTTTGTTGTTGATTAAAATTTCCCATCTGATTATAGTAATTGTTATAGTACTGCGGGTATACGCCGTAACCGTACTGATACATGTTGTTATACATCCATCCGTTTTGCTGCTGCTGCATGACGTTGTTTTGCAAATTGACCTGAGCGTTCACCCCTTTGTCACCCATCGTAGATTTTCTAATCGGTCCAAATAATTAAAATAACGTACCTAACTTACACTACCTATACACATTTCACATACGGCTGACCCCAATGCGAATAAGAATCGAGAACAGCTATTTCAAAGGCACAGAACGCAATAAACTTAAAATAGTCTTACCAGATATTCCTTGCTTTTTACAACTATCTGATAACTACAATTCTACGATCCATTGCAAATATTATATAATAAATTTAATTTGACAGAAGAACTAATCTCTTTATGACGAAACGCCAATTTCCCGAAGCTTTGAGCGCCAACGTCGAGAAATTTGACCACAAGACACTGAAAACTTGAACAAGATGGCGACGGATATTTTATTTTGTCCGCAATTTCGAATAGTGTTGCTAGAAATTGGCACGTACATTAGGCAGTTACATAAAAAAATCATTCCTTCCTTTCCGTACCTACTTATTTTATTTTGTTTTAACCCGTAAGCTGCGGATCGCATCTATTGTCGTTTTTTATAGAAGTACCGTTGACTGCGGATCGCATGCATAGTCGTTTTTCAACTTAACGTACTTATATCAACACCTATGGATAATTTTTTGCACTTAAATTTGGTTCGAGGCATATATAAATTAGTTCTCTTTGATTTATTGTCATAATATATCAAAAATATTTTAATTTAGTGTCAACTTTATCGTGATTACTTCCGGTCGGCTCGTGCTCCGCAGATACGACAGCCGCGTCTTTTATACAGCCGCCATACTTTAGGCCGCGAGTCCGTAAATGTTAATATTTTTGTGTAAATACACCATAAAAATATAATAAGTAAAGTGCATTGTGTACTGTGAACATCTATGATGGATATCCGAAAGTTTCACTACAAAAAATAGGCAAAATATGCTTTTTTGTCAAAAATATTGTAATGTAAAATAATCCAGCACGGGGCGGAAAGTTTGACACTCGAAATCGAGCAGCTTAGAGGTTAAAGAATCTGTATATACCTACATATTGAAAATGTGTTTAGGTACTTAAATGAAACATATAAAAATGTTTATGCAGGTGAAATTAGAAAAGGTACCTAAATTCTTCATATTTTATTTTTCATTAAAACCTTACTTTCCAAAAACTTATAAATTGATTGATAATTTATTTTCTTATTTAACCCCAATCCTAAAGGATGAATTCTCGCAGTGTTAACTTGATCATTTTTAAATAAATTTCTTAATCTCGGATAAAGGAATGGAATATTTAAGTGCTCAGTGTGAACCCGCTTTTCGCTATAGACACCGAGATAGGACAACAACCCGCTCCCTGAAGAACCTTCTGGTTATATGTGTAGTCATACAACGAATGCCCATTATTGACCTGAGATGCCTTTACTGCAATTTATCGAGCTGCTTTCGATGTCTTGCATGTACGGTCCAGGTCTCAGCACCATACAACATTATGACATTAAGACAGCCCTGTAGATTACAACCTTTATGGCCAGATTATGGTTACAAAAAACCCTCTTCCGTAGTTTGTAGTAAGGTATAGTTACAGCCGATACGCAATTATTGAACTTAGTATCGATGTTACTCTTTTCACTGATGAAACTGCCAAGATAATTAAATTCCTGTACGTATTTGATCGGTGTTCCATCGATGAGCACGGGTTGCATTTGGTGTTCGTCTCAAGTGACATTACTTTGGTCTTCGTGTTATTTACTTTCATGCCGAGAGCATTATAAACCCAAGAAAAGGTGTTTACCGCTGTCTGGAGAGCTCGAGCAAAGTAGGCTAGGAAAATATAGTCATCCGCGCACTGAAGTAGTGAATTTATATTAAACAGATTATTTTGTGGCTGTATAATAACCGTGAAATTGTTTTGTACATATTCATATTATACTTATTACGTTATAAATAATTTATGTAAAATCATCAAAAAACTTAAAAAGATAGATTCAGAATAAATTAATCCTATAATTTAAATAACAAAACGGCGCAGGTGAAATCTTGTTTTTTTATATATTTAGATTAAGTAGGTACCTATTTTAGATGATAAATCAATGTTTTTTTTTCTTCATAGAATGTAAGTAGGCACCTAATTTAAGATTTAAATTGCATAATATTTTAAAGTGCAACATTATAATATTGTCAAACTACTGTCAAAATGCTAGAATTCATGACTAATTCGGTATTGGGAGGGTGCCCTAGTTCTGTATTTGTTGTGTTGTTTAGTTAGTTAGCTTAGTTTTAAGATAAAATGAACAATCGGAAGTGGTGTAATTGCAATAAATAGCTTTAAGGATTTTATTACCATACATTTTTTTATAAAGATGTCTACCAAATCACAGCTGAATAATGATTGGAATGGTTGGTTTGTCAACAATAATACCGTAATATATATTGAGATACTGCAAATTCTTATCTTTTGTCCTACTTTTATAAAATAAGACTCCTTAATAATTTGTAACACATTTGCATTCGCTCGTATATCCGTGTATTTAGGATTGTGATTTTATGTATCCGCAGATAGTCTCACCAATTTGCTTGGCAAGAACGTCAAGATATTCTTCAAGACCTTGGTACGCCTTGAAACCAGAGGGGAAAAATCTAAATCGGAGAATAGAGTTCTAGTGAGTAAATGTATATTAAACATTTTTAAATAATTTGCCTACCAATTTATGTTAGTTTTAAACGAATTTGTAAACATGGTATAACTATTTGGTTATAAATTTTATTTATTTATAATATCCTTTATTATTGACAACTTACTATCAATTTGACTATGCCTTCATTGGATGGGATGAGTAGGAGGCAGGAAAATAGGAGATGTCAGAATATTTCCATCCGCTATGGCGTGTTTATGGTGTAGCCAAAACAATACAATAAAAATGACAAGCGATAAGTGTTTATCTTGAGTGACAAAGGGAAAATTTGTGGCTTTACTAATTCCTTAAAATATTTTTTTGACAAATGCTAATTTGTCGCATGCAACCAAAGCGAGGCCACTAATTTTTAAGATTTATTTTGTTTAAAAAAAAAGCTTTTGATGTCAGAAAAAACGTAGAATTTTTTAGCAATTTATATTGTTATTTTTGTTATTGAAGTATTGATTTTTATTGTTTTTTTTTTTTACAGGTTTTTTGCTCCAGTCGGCTATTTGTTCTCACTGTAAAAGTTCCTGCCAGAGTATGTTTTTATCAAGCAAATTAGCAAGATATTATAATCGAATTGAACTTTTTGAATAAAATATGTTATTAAATTTTCAGGTTGAAGCCCATTATCACTATCTCGAAATAGAAGCCCTGGAAAGTCGCCAGCCGAACCATCTATGTTTCGTGTTTGATTCAGATACAAAGCCTCTTTCTCTTTTAATTGGTAAATATAATACTGAGCTACAACCACAGCATTAACCTGGCCCATTAGTTCTGATTTTTACTGTTTTCCATTTTTTTTATGAGAATAGCAAGTACAGTTCATTGGACAGATTTGCTCTATTAGAATGTTGGAAATGAGTCGCATGATCCTTAATGTATGTATGCAAAATATTTCATTACTTATATTGCTCCCTTTATAAATGAGTAGTCCACTTGGAAATCGCGTTATGTTAAAAAAAAGACGTTTTTTAGTCAATGGCGCCAATCGATAGATAATTAAAAATATTAACATCCATGTTTAATTTTTTATTTAAGTTTTACTTAGTAAATATGGATAGATTTTACCACAAAGTTACTGTCGAATCAATTAATGAAATCTATGTTTAACATAATCTGCCAAAACAAAGTTAGGAATAAAATGGAATATAAAAATCAATACTCTTGCAAGACTCTCTATGCCGATTGACAGTTCACTTTCGAAAATCTCTCAAAAAAACTCAAATCGATAAAAGATTTAATCTTCTACCGATTGCCGCCATTGGCTTAAAAACTGAAATTTTTAACATAATGTGGTTTGCAAGTGGACTACTCATATAAACTAGAATCATAAAATAATAATCTAGTCTAAAAACTTTTTAAATAATGTTATCCCTGTCATATTCAGTCCAAATTCTCTAAAAACTAAATCTTTATATTTACATGAAAACCATAATTATAAAAAAAGTGTCTTTACATCCTTCAACTGGCTACAGAAAACACGATACATATATTTATACTTTAGAATTCTCAATATTGCTATATTTGCATTTAAAGATTTTCTTCTGAATGGGAACGATATGCTGTTGGCATGCAGTTTCTGAAGTATTTTGCAATTAATATATATTTTTTAAGGTGATGAATCAGAAGGGGGCGCTCGAGTGGTGGGGGCTGTGTGTGCCCTGGCTGGAGCCTTGGCACGTCTTTGCCCAGGGGCAGCACTTGCCCATATCATTCCCAAGGTAAATTATTTTAAATAAATGTATTACACCCTCTACAAAAAAGTTTATGGTTAATTTTATTCAAAAATTCAAAATTATTTCGGTTTCTATTATATTTTCATGAATGTTATTGATACCTCCTTTATATCCTGTCTTCTATTAGGAAACATAGGTTATTTAAAATTATTAGCTCATTTTGCGAGACAATCTGCTAATGGAATATTGGCTAACTATTCAGTATACATAATTCAGGTCCACCTCCGTAGTGTAACGGTAATCACATTTCGTTACCACGCTGAAGGTCCCGGGTACGATCCCAGAGGGGTCAAAATAAATATAAGTGTTTTCTCACTCTAATATTTGTTTGACACTACCCTGGACTGATACCTGAAGCGCAAGATTGATCGCCTTGCTTTTATGTAATTAATGATCAAGATAACACTGTGTTAATATGATGACGTAAGGGTTAGAAGCAGAAAAGTGCATATTGCAATTCTATTTATTTTTTTCATTTGTAGATTATTAATGTATATATAAATACTTTAAACAAATAACTTTAAGGGCAAATTACTATGTTCAGATAATTTTATCAGAATTTGGGAGGAGAATCAACTCAGATTCAAAAAGCTAAATAAAATTGTGTACTTCTGTTTATGGTCTAAAATGATAGTTGAATGATTCCTTGAATGTAATTCCTGTGAAAAAATATTAACTGGAGCACTGAAATTTGTTCACATTTAAAAATAATGTATTTCATTGGAATGTCAAAGGAATAAATATTTCATACAGTATACATTTTTTACCTTCTAATTTATTCGTAGGAGTTTAGATACCAAGATTCCACTATGATTCACAATTTTTAGATGCTATTCAAGTTGTTCATTGTTTATTTTCCTTCCTGCAAAAAAGTAATACGAAAACCAGCTGTTTATTATGATGCAAATATTAATAGTGTGGTCTCAAGCATTTGAATAAACCTTGTGGTTTTATCAGAGGAGGGGAAGTCGAGGGGAAAGTGTGGTTTAGTATGGAATTAATTTGTCATCGATAACCAGTATACATACTAAGTAGTTGACAATCATTGTTAGAAAATTTAATGACATCACTATGTGACAAAATTTGTGTTTGTTTTGTCTTTTATTCAGTGCCTCCTAGATAGTTAAAAGAGTTGTGCAGTGCTGCAAAATAAATTTAGCATTTTTGTGTAAAATCTGTTACGATGGAAAAAGTCAAAACATGTTTACCAACATTTACAAAATATCTTGCTCATAATTTGGTATATTCAGTGTTTTTGATACTTTGTCAATATATTTTATTCCAAAAATACTACTTATTTATTTAACACTGCATTTTTATTTAATATATTAAAATATTAAACTACTACCTAACTATTCACTTTTTACTTTAGGTGTAAATTTCAACATCCTTATTCATTCTGAAAATAATTTTTAGAAATTTGCATTATGAAGTGTCGTAGGTATTGTACCTCTTGAAATGTGAAATACCTTTAAATTATTTTTATTTTTGAACAAAAAAGCAAACATCATTTTAATAAAAAGAGGACTGTAGCATTATGTGGTTTTATAACATAAATTTATGTTTTATTCATATTTATAATACCAAATTTAATATTCCGATATCTAACCCATGGTTTAATCACAAAATTGGTGTGTTTGCAAAATATTTAAAAATGATATATCCATAATGACTGATGTGATGTTGGCAAACTGATAATTTGGTTTTGATATAGAAGGCACTAATTTTAACGGTGAAACATATGTTATAACGTATACCTTCTATAAAAATTCAGTTGAGGTGTAAAGTGGCTTCTCGAACATACATTATCAATTTATTACATAACAACAGAATAAAATTGAATGGTATACCTCACACACTTAATTTAAACCCGTTGTAATAATATTTATTGTATTTTTCCATAAATAAAATTACAACTAATTGCTACACTTCCACTTTATTAAATTTACTTTAAGGGGATCAAAACGCAGTACATAATTACATTGATATTTTGGTCCTAATTTCTCTTCTTATGGACAATATATTTATTTATAAAATTAGATTTTTAATCATACTACTATTAGAAAAACAACATTTTCACTTTTAAATTTCCACACACTGTAAATACTAATAACTAAATACTTACTAATGATTGGTTTTCAAAAGTAGTATTTAATGGACGACATAGTTGATTCACATCAATCTTATTTTATAAATATATTATTTCTTAGTAAAGAGTTTATGATAAAATAAATGTTAATGTAAACACTATGTTTCAATGCCCCTTAAATAAATGTTTACCAATGATTATTATCAGTTTTGTGGTTTTGATAACAGAGCCTATTCAAAATTCATAAAACTTTAATACTTGTCGTTGTTGATGCGTCACTCCTGCTTGATTTGTGAAATGGGATTGGTGTGTTATTAATATAATTTGTCCTTTTAGCATAGTGGCTAAAAATAAACTAGTTTTTTGTGAATTTTCATTTTAATTATGTTTGCAGATATCTGTCCCGGGAGCTTTGGAGGCGGGTGGTACGGGGGCCACGGTAGGAGGTCCTTGTGGGGGTTTCTCCGCTCAATATGCTGCTGCTTGTGATTTACTACAAGTTCCCTTCAGGTATGACACTAGATGTGTTTGATTTTAACAAATAATAAATTGAAATAGGTAAATATGTAATATGGCGAAATGTGTGGGCGTTGGCAAAGTAAAAGTGTATCTTTGCTTAGTTGGGGTAAATATATACATCATCATCATCATCTTCTAAAGGCAGCGCCTTGTAGTGTCAGCCACTTGTCTCTGTCAGTCGCCATCCTCTTGAGCTGCGAATAGGAGGAGACGTCCATGAGCCGCTTCAAATCCTGGAAGTATGAAGTTCTTGGGCGGCCTCTTGTTCGTTTTCCCAAGATTCTTCCTTCGAAGATGTTGCTAAGAAAGGTGCTATTTCTAATTGAGTGCCCTATTAGCTTGGCCTTCCTCTTCAAAATATGATTTAAAAGCTCTCTTCTTTCTTTTACGTCCTGCAACACCTTTTCGTTGGACTTCCTTACAACCCATGATGTCTTGGTCATCTTCCTCCAAACCCACATCTCAAATGCTTCAAGCCGGTCTTTTTCGTACTTTTGGATGGTCCAGGTTTCACACCCATACAACAAAACACTCCAAACAAAAGCCTTTATGAATCCTTTTCTTACTTCAATTTTTAAATGTTTGTTTGATAGGAGGCTGTACTTTTTCATAAAAGTTTGCTTGGCTAGCGTTATCCTCTTTTTTATGTCTAGGGTACATTTATTGTTATATGTTAGCGTGCTACCCAGATAACAGAATTGATCCAACTGTTGAATTACTCTATTTCCGAGAAGTATTGTTGGATGGAGGTCAGATTGCTCTTTTTCAACGATCATTGATTTTGTTTTGGCGGCATTAATTTTCAAATGGAACTTATCCAGAGCATTAGAGAGAGTGTTTAACATGTGGTTCATGTCACTCTCGTCCTCTGCTATCAGGGCGATGTCATCAGCGAATCTTATACAATGTATTTGTTGACCGTTTATTTTTACTCCATTTGTTTTTTCCTTCAACTCTTCAATGGCCTGCTCTATGAACAAATTGAATAGATAGGGTGACAGCGGACAACCCTGTCTCACACCTTTTCTTATCTTGGCTTCTTTTGAGGAACCATTAATATCTATGAGAGTGGATTGGTCCTTGTACAATTTGAGGATGATTCTTCTGTCCTTCCAATCAATTCCTCTTTTCTTCATGACTTTAAACAAGAGGTACCAATCCACTCTATCAAAAGCCTTCTCTAAGTCTATAAAGGTCGTGTATGTTATAAGATTCACATCCAGTCGTCTTTCCAGTATCTGTCTCAGTGCCAAAATTGCCTCTCGTGTTCCCACTCCACTTCTAAAACCAAACTGATCCTCTCCAAGCTGTTCCTCCACTTTCTTTTTCAACCTGCCCTTTATAGTGTTCAGGAGCACTTTGGATGCGTGGGATAGAAGTGTTATGGTTCTATAGTTGTTGCAGTCTGCTGCATTTCCCTTTTTAGGTATTGTTATAGACTTACTCTTTACGAAGTCGTTGGGCAATTTTCCCTTTTCGTAGCACTCACTTATGATGTTATATAGTGCTGTCTTCGTCCGTTCGTCTACATTCTTTAAAACCTCAGCAGGTATATCATCTATCCCAGTTGCTTTTCTATCCGTTAAGGCCTTCACTGCAAAATCGAATTCAGCCCTTGTCAAGGGTGGTCCTTTGCAATCGGGATCTACTTCTTCTTCTGGTTCCAAATAAATCCTTTCGTCTTCGATATCATTTCCACAGTACAGATCTTCTAGATATTCCTTCCATCGCTCAGCTACCTTTTCATTTTCAAATAATAGGTTTCCGTTTTTGTCTTTAACAATATTGCTCTTTGTTTTAGGTGTATATTCTAGGCTTTTAACTCTGTTATATGCTTTATCGATATTATTTTTGTGTAATAGGCTTTCGATTTCTTTACAGTTTTCACGTAACCATTCATTTTTTGCATTGCGACATTGGTCTGTAATTTGATTTTTGATCCGTTTGTATTTGACATAATCTTTACTCCTTAGTTTGTTTCTCTCCTTGATTAATTCTAGTATTTGTTGATTCATCCATGGTTTCCTGGGTTCTAGGACGTTTTTCCCAATACTTTCGTCACATGCTGCATTGATGTTTTTTTTCATTGTCTCCCAAGAAGTTGGTTCTGTCTCATTATTAATCTTTACTAGAGTTGATTGGAAGTCTTTTACTAATTTTATATCTTTTAATTTTTCCAAACACCAGTGCTTTTTCTTGGCCATGATTATTTTCTTAAATCTAATATTGCATACCGCTTTGACTAGAGTGTGATCACTATCTATTTGATTTCCAGGGTATGAGTGACTAGATTGTATTTGATTTCTATATTTTTTCTTTACTAGAATGTAATCAATTTGATATCTCCTCGTGTCTCCGGGGGCCTTCCACGTGTACCTCCTTCTCTCGGGGACTTCGTACATTGTGTTGGTGACGATCATCTCAGACTGCTTGCAAAATTCTATCATTTTTTCTCCTCTTTCATTCATATTTCCTAAACCAAACTTTCCGATACATTCTTGATCAGTTGTTTGACTTCCGACTGAGGCGTTGAAGTCTCCCATAATAATCACATTTGATTTGTTTTCGGTAAGTCTCAGCAGCTCCTCAAGTTGTTCGTACATGGTGTCAATTTCTTCTTCGTTGCAGCTTGATGTTGGAAAATACACTTGTATGACGTACATGTCTGTGGGCTGGGCTTGTAGCTTTATCATAATGATTCTTTCATTTACGTGAAAAGTGTTAAGGACGCTGTTCTTCCATCCACCTTTCAAAATGATTGCTACACCTTTGCTGCCTCTTTTTTCACATCCACTATGAATTATTCTCAAGTCGTCTTTGACATAATCGCCATTTCCCGCCCATCTTGTTTCAGAGATACCTAGGATATCTAATTTTGCTTGTGTCATTTGTTGTGAGATTTCTTCGATTTTGCTCGGTTGTAGCATGGTTCTAACATTCCAAGTACCAATGTTGAATTTGTTGTCACAAGGGTTTCGCTGGTTGACGACCTGAGAAGCCTTGTTCCTTCTCCTGCCGGATCTTGGGGTCCGAGGTCCATGATCAGTAAGTCTTAAGTTGTTGATCGACATTTATGGCTAACCAGGGTTAGGGAATCCTGAGGATCTTTAATGCAGTGGTATCCCTCTGGCCTTCTGCATCCTCAAGCCGTTGACCACACTGTTTGGTTCATCCGCCCTTTCAAGGCAGTTTCCCACCTTGGGGACAAGAGATTGCCCCACTCTACTTGGCTCATCCGCCCCAAAGGCCGTTGGCTTTGTAGAGGTGCCTCCTTATTCCGGGAGACTCTCGGTCGTCAGAGCCTCGTCAGCGTAGCAGGGTGCACCACATGCAGGTGAGGTTGACATTTGAGTAGAGAGGTTATATATTCACTTCATACTCCAAGCACCCCAATATATACATATAGAAGGGGAATAGTAAGTTGTATAGGAGAGTGAAAGCAAAATAGCTGCAATAGCTAAGGCACTCGGGTTTGCCTACCTGTATTTATGTAAGCTACCATTGAGGTGTACAAATCCCTTAAAGTTAGCCACGTTTTTCTTAAATTTAGTTTAAATATGTTTTTTAAAAGATTATATTATTTCTGATATTATACATATTCACATGAAGTTTATATATATTGTATGGTTTTGAAACATTATTTTTAATTAACGCAATTAGGACTGGAAAGGTTCTACCTATTTAGTCGATTGATGCTTAAGGACGGGAAGGGTATTTTTATCTTCTGCGTCATTTGTCAAAAAATAAGGAATTCTTCTTCTTCTTCTTATTATTATAGGCCTTGCGGCCTGTTTTTAAGAGGGATTAGCCTCCTGCGACGTCAATTCCCAGCTATCGGCCCAGCTAAGAAGGAATTGTTTAATGTTTTTAAATTAATATTATGTACCAATCTCTTTGGTAAAGTCTTAACTATGTGTTCACAATTATCAAATCCCGTCGCCAGTGGTCTGCAGGCGTAAACACCCGTCCGAAATGTGTTAAAATGATTTTAAAAGTTTTTTATTGTTTTTGTTCTTCAGGGAAGACGTGGCTTGGGACATCGATACAATGTACCACACACACAATCAGCGAGTACTGATGCTTAGAGACTTTGAACATCTAGACCCAAAGTAAGTTTATATAATATGTAATAGTTTTTTTAAAATGTATTGCTCCGATGAAATGTGTAAAGGAATTGTTTTTAAATTCAAGTATACTTGAAGTCATTATCATATTCATTATTTAGAATGAAGTGCAAATAGTACTCTACTTAGTGTAACACAGAAAATGACATCAATAAATTGTTTGATTTTTTATATTTAGTCATCTTGCAATCCCTGAGTAAAAATTGTTCAAGAATTGAATAAATAAAACTCTCCTTTTGATGTAGAAATCATTAGTTTTGAATAGTTATTAATCAATTTTTTCTTAGACTTTAGTATTACTTATAGCCAGAAAAATAAAACACTTATATACATTATAGTCACATTCAGACATTGTTACTATGGTAAATATCAAAATATATTATCATTATTTTTAATATTTAAAACACGGTTCGACATTTAAACTAAATATTAGTTGTCGTAGTATATTTTTACCCGTTCGGTCGATTGATGCTTAAGGACAGGAAGGGTCTTTTTACCTTCTGCACTGGCCTCATTTCAAAGGCAAAAAAGAAGGAATTATCCATTGTTTTCACATGAATATGATATACCAAACTCCTTGTTAAGGTCTTAACTATATGTTCTTAACTATAATTATCAAATCCCGTCGCTAGCGATCTGCAGACGTAAAAAAACCCATCTGAAATGTATTCATATACATCAGTGCAAAATGTCACTAATATACTGGCAGAATATATGCAAAGTATTACACACAAGCACTGTGCTAAAGGAATCTACAATTAGTTTATAAATCATTTGTCTTCATTTTAACTTGGCCCTTTGAAAGTTTCATTACGACAACGTTTTCAGAGAAATAAGCGCCCTGGTATGCGCCCTCCAATACAACCGCTGGTTCCGCGGAGTGTGCGGCCCCGGGGAGGGGGGCGGGGGAGGTGCGGCGCTGAGCGGGGCCCTGCGCCGGGGGGCGCTTAAGGAGCTGCACTGGCCGCGGGCAGGACTGCGCCACGACGGAGCTGCCCGACTAGCCCCCAGCATTTCTGCAGCCGCCTCTCTGCATACTCTAGATCTTACCGATAACCCTATAGAAGATAAAGGTAACTCATTCTTGATGTACTCATTGTTTCTCTTAGACTTTCAAAAACTGTTTACTTTGCTTATAATTATAACTTTAACTTTGTACCCCCGGTTGGCTTACAGTCTGTGACACCTTCGATAATATCAACTTTGCATTCAGTATTTAGTTGTGATGAACCAGTATTTCAGATTTAAACCGCATTTTGTTGGTTGAAACATAACTTATTCTTCATATTATTGACTGTGGAAATGATTTTGTACAGTAAAGTGATTGAATTGGTAATTTTAACCTCTACAATTGCATTAATACATTTAATGAAACGTTTTTTATATCAACAGTTTTCGAATTTCACCTTTTTTTCACTAATTTGTCCTTTTTTATTTTCAGGGGCAATAAGCATAATCAATGCACTAGCTAGTAATGAAGCAGGATTAAGGCACCTGTGCTTTGCTCACTGTAACATAACAGGGAAGGCAGCCAATAGTCTGGGAGTGATGCTATGTGATAACACCAACAACCTAGAGACACTCACCCACCTCGACCTTTCCAATAATAATCTTAAAGATGACATACATGTGAGTTCATCTGTTTTACATAAAATATACAAGTAATATTGTTGGTTTAAAGGTAAAACTCATCATTTACACAGCAGTGGCTCATATATCGCTTTACTTTTTAAAGAAATTGTGTTTTATCCATTTTTTGTTTGTTTTAGATTTTACAAATAAATTTTGTAAAGTTTTTTACAGAGATAATGTTTGAGCCACAACACACCAAATAGTAACTTTAAAAGGGTGCAATTCATATTATTAGAGGATATACATATTTGTACAGAAACAAAAACAAAAAAAGGTTAAAAATGTTATTATTTAAAAAAAAAAAAGTGCGGTTCCGGTATCATTCTATACATGGGTTTTACTTTTAAACCGACTTTATCTACTATGTATTATATTTAAAAGACATTTGTCACATTTGATATGATTTATAATTGTTTATTTTGTTTGCAGGATTTGTGTAGTTTTCTCGCTCAACCCAATGTGTTAACTCATCTCAATTTATCAAACACTGAAATCACCCTGGAAAACGTAAGTTATTGTAATTTATACATATATTTATTTTAGATTTTTACAGCGATCCGGATGTTGTTGGTGTTTTTTAGGTACTTTCACAGCAAAAAAACTGAAACACCTAGAAAAATCAGTGGTGGCACAGTTTTGTATTAATACAATTCAAATTCAAACCCTTATCTGCACCCCAATGGTGCATAGGGCACTGCATTATATAAACACAGTGTTATCTTGATCGTTAACACACGAAGGAAAGGTGATCAGCCCTCCGCTTCAGGTACCAGTCCAGGGTAATATTGAATAAATATTAGAGTGAAAAAATCACTTTTATTTATTTGACCCCCCCTGGGAATCGAACCCGGGACCTCCAGAACGGTAGCCGAGCGTGCTGACCATTACACTACGGAGGCGGATTGTATTAATACAATATATATATATATATATATATATATATATATATATATATATATATATATATATATATATATATATATATATTTTTATTACATAATTTTATCAAAAAAATCTCAGTGCAACATTTTGCAACATTTTGCATTATATCCATGTGAACTTTTTTTACTTATTTTAAAATTACTCTAGTCTATTTTTTTAATTCATAAAAAAATTAAAATAATTGGAATGGAATATAATTAAAATGGATAACTCAGTTTTTATCCGCTGGTTAATTTTATTAACAATGTACATTCCGTTTGTGTCATATTTAACACTGAATCACAATGGATTCAAACTCCACATCAATAATGACTGACATCATTTCCCATTTTTCATCTTCAAAATATATTGTGTTGTATGTATTTTCATAAAAAAATTCACGTCTACTGAGATACGAATATTGAATGTCCAAATTAAAAAGTTTATAAAAATATTACTTACCTTTAAAAACATATATCAATATGGATTGTCAAAGAAGAGTGTTTTGAAAATTATTGTATATTTTATCTTGTCAGGTTTTTGGAGCTCTTCTTAGAGGGTGCGGTGCAAAGCTTCGCTGGCTGTCTCTGTCCAACAATCCCTGGAGTAATCGGAGGGGAGCGAGAGACCCTCCCCCCTCCTTGCGCCAGTTCTTCACGGCTTGTCTGGCATTAGACCATTTAGATCTATCTTACTGCCGACTTCCACAAGATGCACTCAAGTAAGATCCAATTTGGCTAATTTGGCTTATTATGTGACTTTATTGTAGCTAACTTTATATATCGTAGTCGTACAGGTGAAAGTGACCAACTACCAAAACGTAAAATGTTCAGGAGGGACATTTAAGTCACTTTTGCTTGGCAAGAAGATAAACACCAATGCAGTTAGTCATTTTTAACAAGTCAATATATTATACTTCCAAGCTTAAGATCCTTTGGGATTTTTTCAGGGCAATATTAAGCTAGTAAGATATCAAATAGTCAGTGATCACTTTTTTGTAAAAAATGCACTTGGTCACTTTCTCCTGTATGACTACGATATGTAAATACATATCTCTCACTGGTATCCAGAGATTTCATTTTCGGTTTGAGCTAAGTTTGTTTGCAATAACAAGGCAGATTTATAGAAAAATTATACAATGCAAGGGTAAAAATGACACTTCTTTATTTAAATCAAACCTTGAGAGGATTTAATTTTATGCACCAAACTAATGAATGGTGTTTTTATAAACTACAAAACGTGAAACTCAGAGGCAATCAATAATGTTTTACATGTGTAGGATAGTTCTCAACATCAATTCAATTAATTTAAAAGAAAGAAAATAAAATAGTCATAAATTAAAATTTTAAATCTTGTTATTAGTTTTCACGTCTGTTTATTTCCAAGTGCTGTTTTATGATATCACATAACGTTTTGAATTTTGAGATATTTCCTACTCTTCCATATTGATTTATATGTCACAATCGACTCCATACAGGAACGTTTTGCTGGGACTGGCGTGCAATGAAGCAGCTGTGAATCTAAGGTTGTTCCTTCGCGGTGCCCTGGCCACCGGGGGGCCCCTGGTACTGGAGGCCTGCCTGCCGGGAGTGCGCTGTCTCACACACCTCGATCTCTCCGATAACTGTGAGTGAAAATATCTACCAAGAAGTTATACATCTCCATTTTATCATAATTGCAATAAAAAAACATTTATCACTCTACCGTACCTGAAATAGTGAAATGTTTATACAAATTGAAATATAGTATTGTGTTCCTGAGTATACTGTAAAAACTTACAAAACCAAACAAAATTCAAATCAGCTACCATTACTGTTCTTAATCATTTCTGAATCATGGATTTAATTTTAGAAAAATATGGTAAACTTTAAACTTGAATTGAATATATGCAATATTTTAATACAATTCAAGAAGCAAATTAACACAACTCGTTGAGTTTTTGAATGAGCTTATGTTATAATGACATGTTTTGACTTTCACTTTTTACAGTGCGCTTACAATATATATTATTATTAAAATACAATTAGTTAATTTTACTTTCTCCCGAGGATTTTAAATACAGTTTATTTTAAAAAATGAGTCAAAGTTGCAATAAAATAATTAAAATAAGTAGGTCATAAAAATGTCAACAATTTTTTCTCTCAGGTATCGAAGGTGAACTGGCGGGTGTCATGTCAGCAGCAGGGCGTAGTAAGTCTCTCCGCGGGCTGGTGGTAGCGCGCATGCAAGGCCGTCGCCAAGTTGCTGCTCCTATTGTTCAGGTTTGCCCTTTTTGCGATATGTGTTTAGAAATGCTTTTATGCATGTTAGAAATGTGACTTTATAATAGTTTTATAAATTTTCCTTTAATTATTTAACTCGGATTTTTTTATTTATTGAAAAACTGATATGCGGTGCAAACCTTATGTTTGAGAACATTCAATTCAATATATTTTTTAAAATTTCATAAACTGATTCGGCAGTCACTTTGTGGTAAAATCTATCCATTTTTAATTTAATTTTTACTTGGTAAAATATACTCTGTTTGAGAAAGACGCAAAATGCATCAAAATACATGTCATTAAAGTCTTTAAGAAATAGTTGTAAAACCAAATAATTTTTTTTTTTTAAATATGAATTTTGTTAATTCGTAATTATTATTTCATCATTTGTAGGCACTTGTTGAAGTACTTCAGGACCACGAATCCGTGCTGACGTCATTAGACATAAGCGATTGCAAATTAAAGGTAATAAAATATTCATACTTGAATTAATTTTACATTGTTTTCAAAAACTGCATGGATATTTATATGACCTTAATTTTTTCTCAGAGCACCCTGCTTCCGCTGCTCGGAGCATTAGGAGCGGCACGCGGCTTATCCAGTCTGGACGTGGCAGGTAACGGAGTGGGCGATGCGGGGGCGAGGCTGCTGGCGAGGGCGCTCCGACTCAACACTTCCCTGAGACACCTCAGTCTGGATCGGAACCATCTCACACACAAAGGTAAGAAAACTCTTTGTATATTTGTTGTAACTGCAGACAGTTGGTAGAATTCCATATTGAATTGTTGGGTAATATATCCAAAATAAAACACGTACATTTATTTATGTATATGTTAATACGCGACGCGTTTCGTCTTCTTAGGACATTATCAAACACTATAATGTGTTTGATAATGTCCTAAGAAGACGAAACGCGTCACGTATTAACATATACATGAATAAATGTAGAATTCAATTCAACAAACCTTGTTTTATTTGGATATATTACCCAACAATTCAATATGGAATTCTAACAACTGTCTGCAGTTACAATAAATAAAAATAAAGCTGTATTTTCACCTGTTGAGAACATCTGTAGTTCTCGAAACTACGCGTTTACATTAATAAACTCTAATACAAGTGTTTTATTTTTATATTTAAATCGTCATGTTATTCTACAAAGTTAATGCCAAATCAATAAATTACATTATGAATTATTTTATAATTGAATTGCAGGAGTTGGAGAACTCACTCAAGCCTTGCAATACAACCGTTCCCTGCAAAAGGTTGGTTTCCCTGCGGCGGATGTACTGGGAGGAGGAAAGACTGCGTTAGAGAGAATCGAACCTCTCTGGAAACAGTTGGAGGAGCGATTGTTGCGAAATGCCTCCGCAGACCTCTTCTCACCAAGGTAACGCTTTCCTTATATAATAATCACAACTATTTAATCAATTTATATATGTATTTGCAAATCCTGGTAATATTTGATCAAAAATTCCAAACAAACAAGATATTAGGCCCTTCATCTAGGTAAAATCTACTTTTATTATTGGCTTTTCATACATGGGTCAGAGCGGTAGTAATTTACGAGAGAATAGGATCATTTTAATGAAATAGTGTAGGATACAGGTGGTGTTGACTGGCCTAATATATTTTTTTATGTAAATTTTATTACTAGATCAAATATTAACAGGATTTGTGAATATTGTTATTAATGTTCTCACATTGCTGCAGCAATAATAGTATAATATAATTTGCATAGCATTTTTTGTAGTACATAGTATAATTATGTGAAAATTTTCTGAGGTTTCTGATTTAAATAAAACATAATTATATATGTAATAATAATAGGTTACGGCGTGCATATTTGTTCAAATAAGCAACTTTCTCATTAGCACTGATTTCAACTCATTTGTATTGTTTTTTTACTAAAAATAATAATCTGTTCTCATGTAAATATAAATAATTCATTTTAACGTCATATTACATATTACGTCATGTCCAAACGGCCAGACTATGAAATGAATTACCTCTCCTTGTAAAAAATGCACCCTCTCTAATAACTTTTAAGAAATGTCTGAGACATTACTATCTATCATTACAATTCTAACTGTCTGTCAAACCTCATCCCTTAGTTTTTCCCTCTACCTCCTTTCCTAAACTCCCCTTTTTCTTTTGCCTTCGTTATTATCATCAATTTGTAATTGTTTTTTTTTTAATGTTCAAGTACTATCTACCCTCTTATTGCAAACAGCTATATAAGGTATCAAATGTTTTGACCAATATCACTAGTCTGCTTTTGGTTGGTTGGAAGATATTACTTTTTAGCAATAAACCCGCCAATGTTCTTATTTCTTTTCTGTACATGAAGCTTAATAAATAAAATATTATGTTTTCATTCCAGTGATACGATAGAAGATGCAGACGTCCCCCGATGTATATTACCCCCCTCACCCCTCCCCCGACTGCTGGACTCCGCCACGGACTTGTTACATTCCGGGATATCGCACCACTTACAGGTAAGACTCGTCGAAATTCAAAATATACCTGCATTGTTTATTATAAATCTGCAAAATTATTCTGGACTTCTTTACGTAACTCACTTTCACTTGAGCAAAATGTAACATTTTATTTTATGTATTGAATGTTAAATCAAACACTGATTTTTTTAAGTCTACTAAGTTGTATTTTATTGTTAAAAAACGCGTTAAAATCAATTTGTCACAACTGTTTTGCCTAGTTATGGCACTTTCAAACGGATGTGTAGATTAAATGAACTGACGGTCCTTAAGATGGAGACTGACCGGAGCATTTCGTTGTAACAAAACGTCGTAACATCGCTTGCGGCGAGCATCACCGAGCATCCGAAACTATGGATGGAGCGCTCGGCTCGGTGTACTGACTGCCTGAATGCTCGCATCGTAACGTGTTACGTTACGACGAAATGCTCCGGTCAGTCTCCACTTTTATATAGCTAGACAATTCTAGGTACTTAGGTAATAGTTTTAACATGTGCAGTACTAATTTACGAGAGACAACAACAGTTAATGGGGCATTTAGGTACGTATACTTATATTCATTTTCGGGGAAAGGAATAATTCATTGACATGGTATTGTGAGAACATTAATGTTTTTATAGCTTACGACAAATGTTGATAATATTATAATAGGTTAGTATTATTCGACTCCAATACATGACTTAAGTTTCAAGTTTTCAATGGGTAATGGGACATGGGAATGTAGATACATATACTTATATTTATTTTCTGGGAAAGGAAGAATCTATAGACATGGCAATTATGAAAGAATTAATGTTTTAAAACTAAAGACAATTGTTGGTAATATTATACATATGTAATAGGTTATTGTGATTTCACTCCAATACATGATTTAAGTATTATCAAGGATTTATATAAACATAAATGCACGTATTATCATGAACTATTTTTAAGAATTTATATATGTAGATATAAACGTAATTAAAAACTCTTTGTTTATCAATAATGCATCATGCAAGCGTTTACATAAAGAGAAATGATGTACAATAACAGTCTATTTAAATATGTTTAACAGTGTTATTATTTTATCGTATATCAAACCCTTATCCGCACCCCAGTGGTGCATAGGGCACTGCATTATATAAACACAGTGTTATCTTTATCGTTAACACACGAAGGAAAGGTCATCAGCCCTCCGCTTCAGGTACCAGTCCAGGGTAATATTGAATAAATATTAGAGTGAAAAAATCACTTATATTTGTTTGATCCCCCTAGGAACCCAGGACCTCCAGAACGGTAGCCGAGCGTGCTGACCATTACACTACGGAGGCGGACATGTTATTATTTATTTTTGACATGTTATTATTTTAGGCTTGCGCGGAAGCGGCTTCTGACCAGGCCATTGGTTCCGGGCTGAGAGGGTTGAGTTCCACTGCGCTGCGTAGGGTCGCTCCTTCCAGGACCCTTATACAGCGAGCACTTGCACATTCCTTGCAACCTATTGCTACTCATATTACGTAAGTAACTTGTAACTTGTGTACCTTTTTTCGTCAACCTATTCGACTTAAAACTTAAATTTAAAATGTGTATCTTTTATTTTACATCTGTATTAACACATTTCGGATGGGTATTTTTACGCCTGCGGACCGCTAGCGACGGGATTTGATAATTATGTACATATGGTACACCTTAGCAAAGAGATTGGTACATAATATGTAATCATATAAAAACATTGGATTCTTCCCTTTTTTCTGACTTTGAATTAAGGCCAGCGCAGAAAGTAAAAATACCCTTGCCATCCTTAAGCATCAATCGACCGAATGGGTAGAAATACCTTTCACCTACCCTACCCCCCACTTTAGCTTTGTGCGAACCATATTTTTTGAGGTTTTCCGATGCCTCTTTTATTCTCCCAAGGTCTCCATCTCAAAATTTTCTTGCAACATGTCCCGTGGCAAGTGTCAATGGGCGTGACATATCACTCACTCCTTTTAAGAACGTCATAAATCAAAAATCGTCAATTTTAAGTTGTGCATGTTTTCGGAATGTCCAGAAAATGTACTTTATCCCAGCAAAAGGGGCATGTTTTTAACTTAATATTTACCCGCTACAGGGCAGAATGTGTTGTTTTTGAATTTTGAAGAAAAGGTATTGTTTAATTATTTTTTAAATATACTAAATATTTTTCAAATGGAGAAAAAACCCTTTAGGTTTTACCTTAAAAAAGTCTGTTGCACAGAAAAAAGTTCAATAAGTGGCTTTATATTTATTTTTAATACATTGTGTTATATTTTTAAACTTTAAAAATGTTCTACTGAAAAATCAAGTTTTTTTTATTTATGACGTTCTTGAAAGGAGTGAGCGATATATTATCTTAATAGTTTGTATTTTACTTACATACATATATGTTATTGTAATTAACAACAGAGTTTTCTTAGAAGATAACTTTTTTTCTTCAGTGAAGCTTGTAATGCCGTGGTCCGTGGTGTGTATGAAGATGGAGACCTAGATGATGGAGGTCGTGAAGTGCTGAGAAGACCTCGCCCCGCTCCACCACCCCTGCCTGTACATTTGCATACAACGGTCTGTATACTAAACAAAATCTAATCAAATCTCAACATTTTGTTCTTTTAACCTTTAGCCGCCCAGTGGTCCTTTAGCCGGTTAACTGCCAAGAGCGTGTTAAGACGCATAATTTTCTGTGAACGGAGCGCCGCTCATTAAAAAATTACGTCTTAAGACGCGCCATTTTAAATAAGCTTTTAGTAAAGAAAATCAATTATTTAAAATGTACAAATATATTCAATGCATAGTGACATCTATTGAGAATATCTTTGCATACTTAGAATTGAAACAGAATTTGTTTACCACTTTAAACATAAATTAAAGAGAGCTTTGTCGTCGGAACAACTAATGACGCTCAGGGTTGTCCAATAATCCCCGAGTTGCCGTCACTGCCGAATCTGATGACAGTGATTTTAGTGTCGATTCTGATGATTTTTAAGTGTGTGTGTGTGTGTATACTTTTAATATTAAACTAACATAAACAATTACTTAGACAATTACTTATAATTAGTTTTCATATTTTCTATGACAAATTTTGTGACAACCGTGCACCATGAACAATTAATTTTATGATTATAGATAAATGACTGAACGACTGTCGCGCTCTTCATTTATTTGGCAAGTTTTATAAGTAAACGTTAATACACTTTTAATAACAATATATTTAGAAGGTTTTATTTTTGTCCTAAAATTCGCGGCGTGCTGGGTACCGCCATACATGTACCTCCCGGCAGTTAACCGGTTAAGGCAGTGTTCCGCAATTTTTTTCTGTTCAAGGTACACTTGTCAAATAGAGATATTTTAGAGGTACACCAAAGAAAAAAACAAAGTTTATTTAAAATTGTTGAAAATTTATT
The DNA here is from genome assembly GCF_059751285.1 of Brachycentrus maculatus. NCBI lineage: Eukaryota > Metazoa > Arthropoda > Insecta > Trichoptera > Brachycentridae > Brachycentrus > Brachycentrus maculatus. Next base: position 44,418 of record NW_028280801.1, read on the forward strand.
TATTATTGAAATATTAAATCAATATAATCTAAAAACATGTATAACATATCGCTCACTCCTTTCAAGGACGCCATAAACCAAAAAACTTGATTTTTCAGGAGAACGCTTTTAAAGTTTAAAAATATAACACAATGTATTCAAAAATATCAAGCCGCTTATTGAACTTTTTTCTGTGCAACAGATCTTTTTAGGTAAAACCTGTTTTTTCTCCATTTGAAAAATATTTAGGATATTTAAAAAAAAACAATTAAATAATACCTTTTCTTCAAAATGCATTTTCAAAAAACATTTTCTGCCCTGTAGCGGGTAAATATAAAGTTAAAAATATGACTCTTTTGCTGGGATATAGTACATTTTATGGGCATTCGGAAAACATGTACAACTAAAAATTGACAATTATTGATTTATGACGTTCTTGAAAGGAGTGAGCGATATTATGTTTAATGCGAATTGTGAGCCTACTTACATGAGCTCAGGTGATAAAAATTTGGAGCAATTGTTGATAAGGCCGCTCTCACCGTTGATCGTCCTCAGGCGTTCTCTTTGTTATTTAATAGCAGTCAAAGTCAAAAATTCCAATCCGCACGCTCTTCGCGCAACATAGCGTCTCGCTCGTATAGCTTTTAGCTATACGCTAGGTGTGTTATCTTCACAAAACAACACTTTTTCGTAAGTAGAAAGTCGCGCGAATATTTTACAAAATTGCTTGGTTAGGGCTAGCGCCTTGCATGCGGAGCATGAGCGTCTGAAGGTTAATATACAACTGTAAACTGTACAAGAGGAATGTTCACAAATCAGTCTATCTTGGCTTAGGCACAGTTAACTAACTTACTAACAGTTGTTGTGGACTAATTTCTTATTATGTAGCAAGAATATCCGAACATTATTACTCAAAATGCCTTTTGTTATTATGTGTGATGCTATAGGCAGAGGGAGGTCTCCAAAGCGCTTGTATCAAACAGTTTGTCAGGTTGGTAACCTTTCCCTGAATGAATAGATTCATCTTCAAATGATACCTAAAGCAAAACAATTATTTTAGCTCCATAACATTAAAATATACATAATATGATAAATATTTATATGTATATGGTACATATTTATACTTTTATTGGAAGAAAATGTTATTAATAATATTATTTCTTTGACTATGCTGCATTATCAGTTGGATTACTTAAATCTGGTGAGTATGTGTACATATTTTTATAAATAAAAGATACATATTGATTGTCTTCATAGTGTAGTGGTCAGCATTTTGGGCTGCTGCGCTGGAGGTCCCGAGTCATTTAAATTTCGCCTAAAAAACAAACTGAAATCTAAAATAATAAAAATATTCAATAGCATCGTAGTTGTTATATTGAATTATGTATTTGATCATCATTAAAATATAGATTTTTTTTAAAGAACATTATCAAGAAAAAATGCATCTCAGATAATTCGCTTTCCGCCCTTTTTTCATTTTTTATGGGATAACCCGCAAAGCACCTACTTTAAGAGGCTCGTCTACAGGTAGTATAGTAAGGATGGGGAAGATAAATGTGAAAAATACATCACAAACATCCATATCAGTTGAAAATAAATTGTTCTTGAATTCACTTGCGACGCCAATTTCGCAGTCCAGCATCTACCCAACTACGCCACGGTGCTCAATCTGATCTTAGCAAATTGAAACTCTGCTGTATTCCAATGATACCAAAGTTTATTTATTTTATTTTATTTATTTATGTATATAGCATAAGAAAACAATAAAGGACAATGCGTTTATATTAAGTAATACACAAAAATATTGATATATAGTTCAGTATGTAGCTGTTATGCTTTCTTTGAGTGTTTTATGCAGCAATTCTTTCAACTGATTAATTGTATTAGGTCTTTAGTAAACCAAGTTGGATACTCTTTGTTGTAGGATGTGAAAGTTGGGACATGAGAATTTATTATTTCATTGAATATGGAATGGAGTTTATCTATTGGTTGTTCAATATTAACGTCACAAAGTAATGACCAATCAATATTTGTTAAATGGAGATTTATAGCATTAAAACCCCCTTTTTTTAAATTAAGAGAGATTTTTATGTTTAGTATTTGGGATATACGTTATTTGACAATGGTGTTGACCACATTCAGGCCACTCCGCTGGGAGGAAGGAGGGTTTCGGAGGCAGGGATGGGTGGCGTTGGAGAGCGGCCCCAATCTGCCGCCGGAGCGCCCCCCGGACGTCACTCTCCAGACAGCTTGGCCGACCTACCCTCTAACCACACTCAGCTCCACCATCTTGTCAAAGGTAACTACATTGCCAGATTCATTTCTTATTTAAGAATGAGATTATCATCTTGTCTGCCTCCATAGTGTAGTAGTCAGTGCATTTGGCTACCATGCTGGAAATGCTGAGTTTGATTCCCAGAGAGTCAAAATAAGTGATTTTTCACTTAAATATTGGTTTTATATCACCCTGGGCCGGTACCTGAAGTGCCGGACTGATCACTATTCTTGCATGTAATTAAATGAGCTGGCATGGTATTTGAAAGAGAAAGATGTAACAGAATGATGCAAGATGCATGATTATCCTACATAATGAATGCTTGGAACAAGTGCAAGAATTTTTATATCTAGGAAGCATGTTCTCAAGGGCTAGAAAAGTGGATAAAGATATTGAGAGAAGGGTGAATGCAGGGAATAGAATAAATGGTGTTTTATATAGTGATTCCAAATAAAAATATGTCCATGGAAACCAAACTCGCGGTTCACATTTACATATTCCTATCTCATTACCTACTTCTTATACAAAATACAAATCTTGATAACAGCCCTGTATGGAAATTAAACACTTGAATATACCACTTTATCGAGTTTTATTTTTATTTACGACTAGTTTCGAAAATGACAGCTGTTTTCATCTTCTGGTACAAATTAAAGTTTCAATTTGTACCAGAAGATGAAAACAACTGTCGTTTTCGAAACTAGTCATAAATAAAAATAAAACTCGATAAAGTAGTATTCAAGTGGTTAATTTTAATAAAATAATCATGTCATTCCACAAAGTTAATGCCGAATCAATAAATAATAGCCCTGTATGGGTTAAATCCATTATTTGTGTTAGCACATGCAAAATGTTGTTAAATGTAGTTGTGTTTTATTTTGTGGTATTGCTTTCAGGCCGTCCCCGAAGAGCAAAGACGCGTGCACCCAGTCGACCCGTCCCAGAATTACACTCACATCGCACAGCCGACGGTCAGTTGGGTGTTTCTATCCACATAGGGTAAATAGGGGTATTGTTGACAACCCTCCCCAAGTGTCGACCCTACTGTCTTTATATGTGAATACTATCAGTATCCCATCATACAGTAGAATGTTTCAGCTCGTTTTAAATTAGAATTTATTTTGAATTTTCTAGACAGATTTTCTGTTATTTTTTCCCGACTGCGTATTTGATACATTTTTCAGTTTAATATCACAATTTTTACTTTATATATACTTGTCAATGTTAACACGTTGACTGCCAACTACGAGATAATTTCTAGATTGCGTTCTTTGCTAGGACGCCGACTATGAGTTACCTCGTACTGTGTTTACTTGCCATATTCACGCAGCTATGATGAAATGCTATATCAGTGCTAATGTGGATAGATGGCTTCTGGGAAAACAACAAAAAATCAATGCTGGCCTACATGAACAGAAAATTGATTATTAAATAAACTGAATATGTATATAATTATGTACTCTAATTAGAGTTTTTAATAATATAATATGATGAAATCATCCAAATATTTATACACAAAAATAATTAAAATACAATGAATGATTTAATTGCAATTTGCTTTTGATTGAATCTATCTGCATACATAGTGTGACAATAACAAGGTTCTTTCTATATTTTGTTTGACTATTGTCATTTCATATTACAGGTGTGGAGGTGTTTTGGCGCGCCGGGCACTCCCCTCCGACCTCCCCCCGCTCCACACCCTCTTCTCCAACCTCTCCACCTTCTGCCTCCGCCTCTGCATCTTTGACACTGCACAATGATGACACCATGTGAGAATATTATATATTATTTCAATATGTGCTTAACACAGGTCGGCTGTCCAAACTTAAAACACAGTAAGGAACTTTTTTTTTGCAGTATGTACGTTTTTTTGCATTTTTGGACTAAGTAGAATCTACTTAGTCCAAAAATGCTAAAAACATACTACAAAAAATGTCTTTTACTGTGTTTTAAGTTTGGACAGCCATTGATTTGCTTTCTGATTTGTATCACTCAAATGGTAATTTCTTCACCAAAATTGATAACTCTTGAATGGATGAAGCATCATGCATAGTTAGATATAAAATATTAGCTAGTTATAAACAAGTTTAAAACTAAATTTATGATAAAAAAGTTTTAAACTGGTTTATTTGACCTATAAAAAATAAATTTAAAAATATTTTTCAGGTATAGCCTCACGTCTGGAGAGAGTACACCAGTAGCAATGGATGATCGCTCGGGTAATTTATCTAAAATATTATCAAAATTTTCTGATTGATTGATTTTCTGATTTCACTTTGTTTTAAAATACTATAGCAGTAATAAATATATGAAAATGTTGGAAACAAACACAGCTATACTAATTATTAAATTTTTTGTCTTTAACTCTTACCAGTCCAATTGAATCATTCAACATCAATTTTTTTCCTCATAGGTCCCATGTCGAATGTTATTTGTAATTTTTTTCATCATTAGTATTATTTAGTTAAAATTTAAGCTCACATTTTTTCACTCGTATCTATTACAACAGTATGTGGAGCCGAAGACAAATGAATTTTTTCCTATTGGAATGTAACTGTTTGCCTGGATTTTTAAAATTTTTTTGGGGGACCGGAAAGGGTTAGCTGAAAAGTTAATAACCATTGAGCTCAATATACCTAACTGGAGTGTTGTAATGGGTGATTTTTTAAAAGCTATTGGATTTTTAAAAAAAATAAAAAAACATATAAATATCAGTAAAATGCATAAAATCTTTATTTGAATTGATAGTACGGTCTATATAATTTAATGTTTGAAGATTATTTCATTCAAATGTTGACCGTGGCTGCGCCTGAAATGGTCCATCCCCTTAGTCCAATTTTGGCATACATTTTCCAACATTTCGGCCGGTATCTCACGAATAAATGCTTGTTATCTTCCAATGCGTCAATCGAAGCGGGCTTGTTAGTATAGACATGAGCCTTAACATAGCCCCACAAAAAAAATGTGTTGCTGGTTTAATGTCCAACAATGTAAATTTGGTGCGAAATTTAGTCACAATAGCCCGAATAGCCGCTTCAGTGGGTCGATTAAACTGACCATAAAATGGAAGAAGCGCGCGATGAATTTTCTTAACAGAGCACGCATTTTGATAATAAAATTCAATGATTTGCAAGCTTTGTTCGTTTGTAAGACGATTCATGGTTAAATTATAGACCAAAATGAATATGTTTGACATGGACACAAAACACGAAACATTCGTGAGCTGTCAAAATCAGTGTTGCCAAAAACGAAATAGTTATAAAATCACCCTTTATTTGTTACCAATGCCCCTCATATATCGCTCACTCCTTTCAAGAATGTCATAAATCAAAAAACTTGATTTTTCAGAACGTTTTTAAAGTTTAAAAATATAATACAATGTATTAAAAATAAATATCAAGCCACTTATTGAACTTTTTACTGTGCAACAGATCATTTTAGGTAAAACCTGAAGGTTTTTTCCCCATTTGAAAAATATTTAGTATATTTAAAAAAATAATTAAACAATACCTTTTCTTCAAAATGTATAAACAACACTTTCTGCCCTGTAGCGGGTAAATATGAAGTTAAAAATATGCCGCTTTTGCTGGGATACAGTACATTTTCTAAGCATTCCGAAAACATGCACAACTGAAAATTGTCGATTTTTGATTTTATGACGTTCTTGAAAGGAGTGAGCAATATGCCAATATCTAAGAAATATGTTTGTGACCGCTGTTCAGAAGCTGACACCGGTCGCGCTCGCTCCGCCGAGAGTCCACTGCCTAGTAACTGCATTCCTACAACCAACAATGTGTCTCTCGCTACCACTCCCCATGGTCAGTATTACAGAAAACTTTTTATAATAAAAATAATATGTATATAATAATAAATGCAGTCAAAATGCGATCCCTCTGACGAATGTGTGGCAAAACGATGTTTGATAGATGTTCAAACAACGAAATAAGGAAAGAATGCAAGGCTGAGATAAGCATTATCGATAAAATTAAGAAAGTTGTGTTGAGAGATGGTTTGGACATGTGGAACGTGTGAGTGAGGTAAGAACGGTTAAACAAATTTATGAGGCGAATGTAGTTGGAAAAAGAAGCAGAGGAAGATCGAGGAAAACTTGGCACAATCAGGTATGTCAAATACTTGAAAGCGGCCGGGTCAGGAGTCGTAATAATCGTCGGGTATGTATGAGGAGATGCATGAATGTAGAAGAGGCGAAGAATGTTTGCAAAGACAGAGTGGTATGGCATTCGATTCTCTCTGCCTACCCCTGCGGAGAAGCGGCGTGATGGTTAGTTAGTGAGTTAAGTACAAAAATGTTCTATTATATTAATACCAAAAAGATCCCACAAAGGCATGGCCTGTGTGCGGGCAACAACATAAACATTGTAAATTTTGTAATCCACTTCAATTCAACTTTGAAATTTAATTATTGAATTTAATTTGTGCATTCCAATTTACGATTTTCAATGTTCCATATTATTCTTTGAAAATATTGATTTCAATCAATTATTTCGTATTTTTCTGCCTTTTTTTAGTTCACCCAGAAGAAAAAATATAATTAATAAATCCTTCTTTGGTTTTTGTTTCTGTCAAAATTTACAAAGTCGATCGTTCTTGCCGATTGTAGACTGCAGCAACAAGATGCCCGTGAAAAAGGGCTTATAAATCTGTTTATATATATTTTTTTATTGTTTAAAATTATTCATGAAATACACATAAAACCATACCTCAAAATACAATAACTTCATTACTTTGTTTCCTTTCTAAAAAATAAAATACAAACAGTTTTACAACATGTTAATTCAGGACACCCCCTTAATCTTAAACAATTATCAGTAGATCATAAGATACTGGTTATTATCAATAAACCTGCCAACACGCTACTTATTGCAAAAAAGTAATAACTAAAGAAAACTAATAGTATATAATAAATATTGTCCGGTTTTTTTCTATGAAATATTTAATAAATGGTATGTAATAATATTTTGATATTTAAAGATTTTACAAAACCTTTTTTTTCTTTTTTTTAACATACATTTTTTTTCAGGTGAAGAAACATCTCCCATAGCTAACCATCGAGTCAAGGATGGATCGCCTTGCACAACTGGTTTGTATTTATTTGTTTTAAAAAAATCACACTCTACCAATAAAATATATGAATAATGGTATGTTACGCGTGCAAAATGATCACTTCAATCAGCCTGTAAGCCCTGTAAATACCCAGACTTCCATATTCTTCTTCATTTTTGTTGAGATGTCAAAAAATGTAATTTGGGTTTGCAAAATGAATGAAAAAACACATAAGTTCATCTATTGTGTCCATATTGAAAAATAATCCTTTCAATATACTTTTTTTAAAATCACAAATAATCATTTAATCACATATGTTCAAGAAAAGACATATGATTTTAAAATGAGTGTTGATTTTCAGAAGGGGTAGAAGACTGCGTTGGAGGTAGTATTGTGGGGATTTCTCCGGCTGCTTTAACTGGTAGGTTTATCCCTCGATTTGATTTTTATATGTACCACTAATTTTGAATTGACATGACTGAAATTAAATAAACCATAATGATAGTAAACTTGAATTAATAAAAGTGTATGTTATGATCTTGGATGGATAGAATGTTAGCATACAAGTTCATATTATGTCTTTCTTGTGTATTTTACTGTAAACGCATTTTATAAACTATTATGATTCATTAAAATTAAATTGGTTCATAAATATTTCAGGATCAATGCGGAAAGAGGCTCCTTTGGCAGTTGGTAAGTGATTATTTACTTTTCCCAAAGTTTATAAAACGCCCATTTTATTTTTTTATTGACAAGTGTTTTCATTTTGTTTAGTTTAAATTTTTTTAGTTTTATATCGTTTTTCTACAAATTGTTATATGATATATGTATAATGTAGATTCATCAAATGAACATTTCCGTATTACCGTTACAGAGGAGCCAGCTTGAGTGTGGCGTGCGCTAGAACTCCAAGTTCAGAACTGAATTACTTCCATTAAAACTACACTAATATTGGAAGGAAGGAATGCCACTGGTTAGGAACGAATACAGCTCTGCGAACGTAATTTTATAATACAATTTTAAATATTTCTACGAATTTCAATTTAACAAAAGAAGTACATCGTAGTTTTCCTAAATATGATAATGTTACACATTCTGCAATATGTGTGCAATGGTAAGGGTTCTAATGTGTACGTTTTTGTTACCAAAATTCTCTTTGAATGTATTTAATTTTAAAATCTTTGACTGAAATTTGTATGTCCTTTTTACATTGGCTAATATTGTATAAATATTTTGTGCTAATAGGATACTAAATGAGTTGCCAAATTGTGTGCATTTTATACAATCAAACACACTTGTCCTTTTGTATCCATTTGTGTGAAAAATTCGCCACACTTTCTCGTCTTTTTACTGTCTTAGCTTCCTGTTCAAGTTATACATAACTAACTGATTGTTTTTAATTCTGACTTTATTTAATTTCTAAGTTAAAGTAAGGAATGATACTATCCTGTAATACTAGTTTTATTAGTCGGGACGAATAAGTTAATCGGAGTCTTTCTAATTATTTACAGCAAAGCTATGTGTTTACCAGTAAACATTTGTTTATAAGCCCTGTTTAGCAACACATTCCTAAACATTTGTGTTTGGTGACATGTTTTTGTACTTCTGAGTGGCAATACGCCAAAACATTTTGCTGACGCTTGTGCCTCATATATAAGTTGATAGAAACGAAGTTCATGCATATTGTGGGATGCGGCAAATAGGCTGTACAAGGACAAATTTAAAAAAATTATGCATGGGGCGATATTGCTAGAGTTAAAACCGCAGAGGAAAGAAGTGGTAGCAAAAATACATTTACTGCGATTTATTTTTTCTTATTAAAAACCCAAATTGAGAAAAATAAATGCTGCACAGAGCATCACTACCTCCTCGGTGACATTCTCACAGCAATTGTAGTGAAACTATGTTTCTGTTATCTTCTTGTAGTCTTTTTTCGGAACTCGACAATTAGTCGGAACAAATGTTTACTAGCGAATACATAGCCTAACAATATTTATAATAAATGATAGGAAGAGGGAAAGCAATTATGCGGTAATGGTAACTGCGGTGCAGACTAATACGTCTGAATATGTTGATTTGGAGTCAATTAGGTACTTTTATAACTGTATTGTGATAATGATTTTTCTTAGTAGTGTATGAAGTTAATAAATTTTGGACATAATTATTAGTTTTACAAGAAAACATAGTTTTATGAAATGCCAACATTTTGCCAGTAACATTTGTTTCATATTTTTAAGATTATTAATTACTATGCCAATATATATGTATACATATACATTTATACCAAGATTCATAAAAATTTACATACGCATAGAAAAAGATACAGACACTTTAGATGATATTGAATTGTTTTAAGAAAAACACTGAATTTTAACAGCAATTTTTTTACTAATAATGTATCTTCCATATTTATTATTTAATTTAAACTTTCTTTAACTCTTGACATTATTAACTCTTAACTGCTCAGAAAAAAGTTCTCAATTTAAAAAAATTAATATCTTGTTAAAATATATGTCGATCGGGCAAATCTATCACTCGGCTGTTTTCTCAAATACTAATAATAATAATAATAATAAAACCCTTATCCGCACCCCAATGGTGCATAGGGCACTGCGTAATACAAACGCAGTGTTATTTTGATCGTTTACACATGAAGGAAAGGTGATCAGCCCTCCGCTTCAGGAACCAGTCCAGGGTGATATTGAATAAATAGTACTTACAGTGAAAAAATCACTTATATTTATTTTACCCTCCCCTGGGAATCGAACCCGGGACCTCCAGAACGGTAGCCGAGCGTGCTGACCATTACACTACGGAGGCGAACAAATAACATACAAATATATGCTATTACATTATTAGTTCTGTCATATTTTTAGGGTTCATTTAATTGAATTGTGCGGGCAGTTGGGAGTTAATTTAACAACCTATTCCCGACAGTGAGTTTTGCAAGTACAGTATTTGCAAATATCTTGTCTATTTTGGTTGAATAATGTTACACACAATCAGTTAGTCACAAAACTAGTTTTAGTGACCCGGGGGGTCAATGTCGCTGTAATATTATTGGCTCGATAAACCGTAGATTATATTTTCCACCCGACTACATATTACAACACTCGAGTAACAGTGGTTGATAACTTGTTTTCACATTTTTCGTTTTGTGTCATTATTTCGTAATATTTTATTATTTTACTTTTTGGACTTAAATGTACTACATATGTAGTAAGGCTGATGAAGAAATAAAAGTAAAATCTACGCTTTATCCCGCCAAATGTTTGGGAGCGCTGATGCCTTCTTCCACTTGTATGACAGTGAATTGATTTTACCAAAGATATTGGCTAGTTATTTACATTTTAAGTAGTGACATAGTTTTATATTTAACAAAATTAGAAATAAATTAAGCTGGAAAATAAAACCTTCTCTGAGGAAGTTATGCAATGATCGTCCAGTCGCCTTCCGTGATGTATTTTGTATTTAGATAAATTTTGCAAAATGTATGTTGATAAAACTCATTGTCTAAATGGGAATAAGATAGATTAATTTCTTGCTCAACTAATCTAAAACATTTATAAAAATAATTATGTAAAACTGTATAGTAGTACATATCGCTCACTCCTTTCAAGAACGTCATAAATCAAAAAACGTGATTTTTCAGGAGAACGTTTTTAAAGTTTAAAAATAAAATACAATTTATTGAAAATAAAGATCAAGCCACTTATTGAACTTTTTACTGTGCAACAGATCTTTTTAGGTTAAACCTGAAGATTTTTTCTCCACTTGAAAAATAAGTAGTTTATTTGAAAAAATAATTAAACAATACCTTTTCTTCAAAATGCAAAAACAACACTTTCTGCCCTGTAGCGGGTAAATATTATGTTAAAAATATGCCTCTTTTGCTGGGATATAGAATATTTTATGGGCATTTCGAAAACATGCACAACTGAAAATTGACAATTTTTGATTTATGACGTTCTTGAAAGGAGTGAGCGATATATAACCAAAATACATTTTTGTTATTTTTCATTTTAATATTAATTTATGAATAATGATACATACACATGTAAATCGTCCACAATGCGCCATCGACGCTAATGCTTTATATTTTTATTTAAATAATATTTATTTTGGTTAGTTAATCAACTTTATACATTGTTTTTTCCTAATTTTATTGATACTTTATACAATATATACACTAACACTCAAAGTTGTGATAATTTTTTAATCAATTGTGTACATTAACATGAAATTACCGACATTGTACCTCTAGTTTTAGACTATGGCATGTAAAAAAATCTGCAGTTTTGAGTGAAAGATAACACATGTTTCTTTTATGTAGTAAAAATCCACAAAAAATATTATGGGCCTTAATTTCAAAGGAAACTAGATTTGGAAAGACGGGAAAAATAACATTTGAATGCAGAATGCTCTGTATAGAAAAAAAGTGTATTATTTGGTTTCAAAAATCCCGTATAACTCTTTTTTGTAAAAGAAAAACATTTTTGTGTGAAAATATTAACATTAAAAAAAACTTACAAAAAGCTACAAAATGCAACTAAAAACATTCAAATTATCTATAAAGTAACATCAATAAGGCCCAATTTTTTTTTTGTTCTACAATTTTTATACATTTATTATTTTCTTCCAATTGAAAATACATTAGTGACTATATTACATTCTCTGAAAAAATATTTCATTGTTTTTTAAATTTTATTTCTGAGCATTATTATAAAATTAGTATAACTGAGCTTAGGATTGAGCCCAACAATTGAAACTTCATCTTTATTTGTATCATAATGCTATTTTTTGTCTTGTAGTAGTTTGAAATTGGAGGTGCCATATAAGAATATAAAAACAGCAATAAATACTTTACAAAAATAACATTCAGGCATAACGAATGCAGTGCACATTCCACAGTAAGTTTTTTCAAAAGATTCGTATTTATTTTAATGGTAGCTCTTTAACCAGAATTTATTGCATAAATGTATATAAAAATATGTAATGAATAATAGAAGTCATAAAAATATTCCATAATTTTTTGATCGATTGTTGTAAAGTTATCATCACACAATTTACATGCATAATTAATTAACCATATAGGTTTATCATGTAAAAATATATTATTCGCATAATTTATATATATGTAAACCATCTATAAGTGAAATTCTCTGTACATCACAATTTGGCGTGAATCATGACGCGATATCAACAAAATAATATGAATTTTATATCATCTCAAAAATCTTTGAATATTGTAGTTTAAAATTTGATTTAAGAAGTTACTATTTGATTAATGCGGCCTTTCTTTGCAAGTAACATGTTTAGTCTTCCATTCTAGACTGGACCCGAGTGAGATACTAAAGTAAAAATGCTCAATTTGACTGAATTTATACACAAACGAACCCATCAAAAAAAATAATTAAATACCGAGTTTAAAATCCTATGATTTTTTCGATCTCTTTCATATTTAAAAAAAAACCCAGTCCAATCATCATTTTTGAATTTGAAAAACGGTTTGTAAAAAAACCCATATACAAGTAGAATGGATTCAGTCATATCTATTGTGGAATCGAAATTTTATTATAAAATATTACTTTAATAAACATTGGTAATAATGAAATAAATTTCAATTTTATTCTTAAACTTCATTTACATGAAATTTGGATCAATGTTGATATTTTATTTTTACATGACATAATTTCAATACTTCAATTAGCGCCTTGAAGATATTCACTGATTACATGCGCTATCTTGTCAAGTATGATTGACAGATAGCATAATTAATAGCCTGGAAATATGTTATCATTATCTGAATAACCTTAAAATCCAAGAAATTTACTTATCACCTGAGGTCAAGTTGAATGTGGCTATTTAGTAGAGCAGCTTTAAAACGATGTTGACTCAGGTTGATTCCACCACATGTAATCAGTTCGCGATTCACTAACAGTTTTAATGATGAATGAGATTTATTTAATTAACATCAAGCACCCAAAAGCGTTGATTGTTACGTACTTCTGACAGTCAAAAGCTTAAGTCAAGTTTGTCCGAACTTACCTAGTAATCTTCCATCGTGTCATTATTCTTGCCTAATTGTGAAAAGTACAAGCATTTTAATAATTACAATCCTTACTTTATGTTAAATACATTGTTGCTATTCCCTATTTTTATTTTATAATAGCCCCGCATGCCGCTTACATAATAATTATGCGCAATGGATTACATCAATTATTTTATAGTGCGATCAAAGACAAACTCTGGTGCTTGGTTTTTTTTTTATACCAGTATAAAACCATATTTCTTATACTAAGAAAACCTTAAATAGTACATTTAATACAAAATTTACAAAGCATGATTAGAAATAGATCAATGAAATTCAATAAGTAAGATTTTAAAATAAAACTTTTATATCAACTGTAATAAATACATTCCTATTATATTGAATTTACTTTTGTCCAGTTGTATAAAAAATTGAATCGAGCGTGTTAAAATTTAGACCTTATTTAAAAAAAATCGAAGATGTGGACTGGATTGCCAACACACTAGTCAGAACTATTGTGGCTTATGTACTAGAAGACTATTCAATAAATTATTCATAAACTAATTAATATGTCTTTTATTTAAAAATAAATTTTCTGTTTCTTGCAAAATTTTGAGTTTGCTTCATTTTTATAAGGAAATATGTTTTGACTTTAAGTTGTTTTTGTAATGAATATGCTATGGGCGGTTGTGCACTACACGGAATTTTACTGTCCGGCACTTCAGTTAGCATGACAAAACGATGATTGACTTGTGCTTTTGTCCATCTTTCTTCGGATCAGTGCTCTTGATCGGTGCGTGAACACGTTGCGCGTAAATTCGATCACGCTAAACTGTCGTAGTCGCTTTTATTTTTCAAAACCGGACTGCCGGACGGTAAAATTCCGTGTAGTGCACAAGCTGCCTCTTTTTTTTACCTTTTAATTGCCACATTGTGGTTAACTAGCTGACATCGAGCGTTTTCGACGACATCTCTTGAAATAATTAACATTTCATTAATTGATCCATTTTTAATTCACGTTTTACTCAGTAAATATCAGTATTTCTAAAAAACTATTGACACGTGTTTCAATGCATTCTGCATCATTTTCAAACAACCTACGATGTTTAAACATGATGCAGAATGCATCGCAACACATGTCATAATAATTTTTAAGAAATAGTGGTATTAACAATGGATAATTGTGACATACATACTAGGTTCGCTAAAAGAAATGCAGGGTGGTTATATCAATTATATATATATATATATATATATATATATATATATATATATATATATATATATATATATATATATATATATATATATATATATGGTTTTTGAAAGAGATGAATGTAGATCTGAGTGTGAAATATTGGTAAATGGGGAGATTTTGGAACAGGTAGATGATTTCATATATTTGGGTAGTATGTTTTCTAGGGATGGAAAGATTGATAAAGACATAGAAAGGAGAGTGAATGCTGGGAACAGAGTGAATGGTGCACTAAAATCAGTTTTAGCAAATAAAAATCTATCAGCGGAAGCTAAACTGGCAGTACACAAAGGAGTTCTGGTTCCAACCCTTATGTATGGAAGCGAAGCATGGAGTTGGCAAAAGAAGGATGAAAGCAGACTGAATGCAGTCGAAATGCGATCCCTCAGACGAATGTGTGGCAAAACGATGTTTGATAGATGTTCGAATGATGAAATAAGGAAAGAATGTAAGGCTGAGATAAGCATTATTGATAAAATTAAGAAAGGTGTGTTGAGATGGTTTGGACATGTGGAGCGTATGAGTGAAGAAAGAACGGTTAAACAAATTTATGGAGCGAATGTAGTTGGAAAAAGAAGCAGAGGACGACCGAGGAAAACTTGGCACAATCAGGTATGTCAAATACTTGAAAGCGGCCGGGTCAGGAGTCGTAATAATCGTCGGGTATGTATGAGGAGATGCATGAATGTAGAAGAGGCAAAGAATGTTTGCAAAGACAGAGTGGTGTGGCGTTCTATTCTCTCTGCCTACCCCTGCGGGGAAGCGGCGTGATGGTTAGTTAGTTAGTTATATATATATATATTATATATATATATATATATATATATATATATATATAACGTGGTAATATTTTCCTTTTGAAAATTAAGTGTAAATAATATGTAAAGTGGGTGTATAATAATAAAATAAACAATGTGTTGCTTTGTAATTAAAGTTTATTCTTAATTTATCTTTATAATAATTTTTATATCTATCTATCTATCTATCTATCTGATTCTGACAGTTAATAATATTATCGGAAGTCTTTTGTTTAATTCTGAGCGACGCATGCGGCATCTGGTGGTAGAACTGTTTTATGTAGGTACTTTTTGTAAGTACTTAATAAAATGTATAGGTAGGTACCTAGTTATTTTATTACATCTCCCCCCTTGGGGATGAAAATTCATAGTAAAATTTTCACTCGTCCTCCGGATCATCTTCTTATATAAGTTTAGTGATATGATAAAGTTTTTTTTTTTTTTTCTTTCTTTCTTTTTTCCTTCTTTTTTTTCTTTCTTGTTTTTTTTTCTTTCTTCCTTTTTTTTCCTTTTTTTTTCGTTCTTTTTTTTTCTTTTTTATTGTATTTTTTTTTTCTTCTTGACCCTTTTAAAGTAGACACAGTTTTTCTCAATCCATTTGTTTTTTTCTTTTGAATTCCTTCATTTTTATTCAGATCTCTTAAAGTATCTTCTAATATAACCAAATGTACAACTTTTAATTGTTCATCTGCATTTTTATTCGATTCTAAAACTGGATTCCGGCTTAGACAATCTACTTCTAAATTTTTCTTTCCTGGAGTATATTTTATTTCATCTTTCGTTGAAGTTTTTTCTACTTTATTTTTATTTTCATTTTTCAAGCACTGTTTCTGTGTTATTTGTATGTCTTCATTTTTATTCTGATCTTTTAAAATATCTTCTAATTTAACCAAATTTACAACTTTTAATTGTTCATCTGCATTTTCATTTGATTTTAATACTGGATTCCTGCTTAGACAATCTACTTCTAAATTCTTCTTTCCTGGAGTATATTTTATTTTATCTTTCGTAGAAGTTTTTTCTACTTTATTTTTATTTTCATTTTTCAAGCACTGTTTCTGTGTTATTTGAATGTCTTCATTTTTATTCTGATCTTTTAAAATATCTTCTAATTTAACCAAATTTACAACTTTTAATTGTTCATTTGCATTTTCCTTCGATTCTAATACTGGATTCCTGCTCATACAATCTGCTTCGAAATTCTTCTTTTCTGGAGTATATTTTATTTTATATTTTGTAGAAATTTTTTCCACATTATTTTTATTATTAATCTTATCATCCTCCTTTGTTTTAAACCAACACGTTGCTTCAGAGTGATATCGAGTTCCCTTATTTAAATTTTCACAAATCTTACATGGACTTTTATCTTTAATTTTATCACTAGTTCTTAGATTTCCACGTCTTCTTTGATTATCTTCTAATCGTTTTCTTTGATCATCTTCTAATTTTTCTCTCTCACTCCGAACATATTGTAGTAATTGTTTTAATACATCTAATGTTTCATCATCCATTTCCAATTAACAAAATTGTCGTTTTATAACGTGGTAATATTTTCCTTTTGAAAATTAAGTGTAAATAATATGTAAAGTGGGTGTATAATAATAAAATAAACAATGTGTTGCTTTGTAATTAAAGTTTATTCTTAATTTATCTTTATAATAATTTTTATATCTATCTATCTATCTATCTATCTGATTCTGACAGTTAATAATATTATCGGAAGTCTTTTGTTTAATTCTGAGCGACGCATGCGGCATCTGGTGGTAGAACTGTTTTATGTAGGTACTTTTTGTAAGTACTTAATAAAATGTATAGGTAGGTACCTAGTTATTTTATTACATATATATATATATATATATATATATATATATATATATATATATATATATATATATATAAATGTATACACTATTTAGCTGTCAGGGAGGTATATTTATGCATATATGTACCTCCCTGACAGCTAAATGGTGTTTGAATATGAAAGATAGTTTACGTGCAGAAATATGTTTTTTTTTTTTCAAAAACTTGTATGGGAAGTATGACTTTTTATCTGTCAAAAATTGAATTTGACTTTCACTTGTCATGGTTGGAAAGATGCTTGTCTGTAAAAATGGGACAGTAGGTTTGATTCTCATCTCTCAATGAATCCAGGGAATATTCATCTCTAATCGATCTGGATGTTGCAATATAATTTTTTCTACTCACCTTTCCCTACCTTTCTTCTAAGACCCCACTGATAACCATACGGTTAGTGTCATCTTCCCTTTAAACAGTTGAGCTTTTAAAGCTGATATTGTTCACTTCAAATACTGCAATTCAATGCACTATCATAAATTATGCAGCATACTTTCCTTAACCGCCCTACACATACGAACGTACGTGATACGCGCGGTTTTTCTTCACCATTCCCCGCTAACCCGTATGACCTACGCGCACAAAAAAGATATCTGTTCCAAAAAAATTTGTCAGGTTTCATACCTGATAATATTTTTTGACAAAAAACGTTGCGATTTATTTTCTTGTTTATAAAAAAATATGCCTGAAAATAACCAGAAGGTAGGGTGGTTAAAGGAACCTGTATACATTAGTGTCTTGTGTCCTTCTAGATCCAAGAATCTGGAGCGCAAAGGACTACTTTACCTTCATAAAGTGAACAATAATGTTATCACTGCTTCGATCCGGCACAGCGCACTCTACCCAAATGGGTGCAGAAAAGGTCAGAAAAGTATTAAGTAAAGAATAAAACAAATGATATTTGCTTCAACATTTAAAATTGTATATTTCCAACTATGCACGCTCAGCATACATATTAATACATACATATTATATATATCATTCACTAATTCATAACAATTTTTTATGAAACGTAACAACAATCTAAATGGAATTTAATACTTTTGTCTTAAACAAACGGAATGCAATAAATTTTAATCCAATCACAGGATATTTTTTACCAGATTGTATTAAACCAAAAAAAAGCCAACAGAATATATACATAGAATATATATGTTAAAAAATGAAAATAATAATATTGATTAAATTAATCACCAAAAAGATAAGGAAAAGTAGTTTACTCCGACACATATACCGCGTTTTAGGTTCATACTGAAGAATTTTTACCAATAATTTCTAAAATCATTCTTCATTCATAAAAAAATCCTGGTTCAAAATTCTCTTTTCAATGATTAATTTTACTTTCCGTTTTCATAAAAGTATGAAGAAAATTAAATTAAATGGGCTTTTGTAAAAATGTCATGAGATTTTTTTTTAACAGAATATCATCAGTAATTATTAGTTAAAATAATTTATTATAAACCTGAAACGTGGTGAAGAAGGTAAGTAGCTTGACCCATTACCGGGAAATAATTACATAAATATTACAATAAATTAAATACGTATCAAAAATGTTTTATGGGGTTTAATTCACTGGCTTTCTGATATGCCTCAATTTTTGCCAAATGCAGAAATTGCAAAATATGTACGCAGAATCAATATGTACTTATACATAACTACATTACATTATTATTAATACATTTTTTTTCATTCTCTCGAGTTATTGTCAAGTGTAATAAGATAGCAAAATGATCTAATTAACAAATAATTCACTGGGTATAGATATTAGCCATACATCAAGTTCGTCAATACATTCAGGACCATCTAAAATAATATATTTTTAAGTATTCGTAAAAGGTACTCTGAAAAGAAAGTTAAATAAAGCAACTAGGTAAATGGAATGGTTAAGGTACAAAGTAATCACAGGGAGGGTGCTAATTTGCGAAACACAAACGACACAAAATCTTTATCGTGTTCTAAACACAGGAATATCAAATTAAAATAAATTGTTTTGTTTAAGAAACATCATGACACCTTAAAAATATGTAACATTGAGATTAAAAAACAAGTTCGTACAATAGTCTACAAAATACCATTCACTCATTCTAAATGAGAATAAATTGATATCATAATTAGGCTAGGTACTATAAAAAAGTGAATAATTTTACATAAAAGGCAGATTTCACTAATGGGCTATGATTATTGGCGTTAATAATTGTCGTCGAAGTTATTTTTGGGGGGTTTGATGCATTTTGTAAGGGTGTACTATATACTTAATAAAATCTCCATTAAAAAAGGTCTGCACAGAGTGCAGTTTAAAGCAAAGTTAAAAGATATTTTCAGTGAGATGATTACTTATATTGCTTTACAAATTCTTGGTGGAATTTGGAGAACTTCTGCAACATTTCCTTTAGTTTCTCGGTCTGCGGCAATATGGTAGTACGGAAGTGATATGTGCCCGGTTTCTGCCCAAATCCACTGCCGGGAACAATGCATATCCCTAAACAGGCATCATATACAAATTTTAACATATTTCAAGGTAAAAATAATAATTACACTTTAACAAAATTATCTATAGATCAGTAGAAGAAGGAACTAAACTTCCACAAAATCAGTACTGTATTTATACAATACTGATTTTGTTGACAATACAGTTTTAACTGTACATGAATGTTTTATTTATAAGTGTATATCATAAATCATTAACTTGTTCCGGAGTAAAGCAACTCTGGTGCGGTTTGTGGATTATGATTTCTGAAAGGGTGTTTTGATATTTTCTTTTTTTTTTTCTATGCAATTTTTAAAAAAATTATAATTTTGATAATAAATTGAAACCTTTGACAGATTGAAATTTTATAAATTCAAATTATTAACTCAATCCCAGTGAAAGTGATCAAATTGTAGAAAAAAAAATATGTTGACTTGCACAAACCTGTTTTTTCGAGTAATTCAAATGCATAGAATGTGTCCGCTGGCATCCCTTTCTTCTTGGCAGCTTCAATAGCCTTGGGGGGTACTTTTATTTGGGGGAAGGCATACATAGCACCCTGGTCAAGAACAATTTCATTTTAGAGATAGTAACTCTTAAAAACACATAAAAAATACATTGTAATATATCAATCGAGAGATCATACCTGAACAGGGTTGCAGCTGAATCCTTCAAAGGAATTGAAAGTATCGGCAATCAGTTTGGCACGATAGCGCAGAGAGTTGAGCACCTCAGATTTTTCTTTAGCGTATAATTCATATGACGGGTCTCCTTTTTTTGGCGGAGAAGCCTAGAAAAAAAGTTATCAGAAACAGTGTTTTTTTGCTAATACTGAAACAATATACATATAACATCATTTCATTGATATCTCAACATAGATGAAGAAGTGTATTGAGATGAGAATATATAAGCCTGGGTATTTACACGGCTTATGGCCTATCAATGGCTGGTTTAATGGTCACTTTATACTATGTGTAACATATACCATTGACTAACAACTACATTATTCTAATTTTTAAAATGATATTTTACTATACTTACATGTATAGTAAAAAATACATTACAACACTAATCATTGATTTGATAATAGTATGATCGTCCATTTATTACTATTTACCCTTTTTTCAAATTTTTAACAAATATGCAATGTACAAAAAAATTACATAAAGCATTAGACATATCATAGTCATACAGGAGAAAGTGACCAAGTGTATTTTTTACAAAAAAATCATCATTGACTCTTTGATATCTTACTAGCTTAATATTGCCCTGAAAAAATCCCAAAGGATTTTAAACTTGGAAGTATAATACATATATTGACTTGTTTAAAATAACTGCATTGATGTTTATTTTCTTGCCAAGCAAAAGTGACTTAAATGGCCCTCCTGAACATTTTACGTTTTGTTAGTTGATCACTTTCTCCTGTACGACTGCGATATGAAAGGTGCTTGCAATTTTTCATTCCAATTAAATTAACACATTGTTTGCGGGAAGCTTCTAAAAGCATTTTTACATACTGTTAGTAGAGAGCGGGAAACGCTCGAGATTTCAGAGCGCGAGAGATACCATAAACGTTGTACAGACCGGAATTGGGTTTGCGATTAGTATACTGAGGGTCAGGCGGCAGACTGTCTGAGTATAATTAGTGTCTTGGGTGATAAAACAATCTGTTAATAACCAAACATGTAAGTGTGTTCAATGGAATATTTCAACCAACCACACAGTCCATGACGGTTTGTCCGAGCACGGTGGGGCACAGCATAGCGGAGATGGCCTTCATGAGCACGGCGCGCACTTGCGGGCACACGTTGATGAGCTCCACGTAGCCCCCGCGCAGGCCACACTCGCCCATGTACCCCTTGGAGCACGACATGAAGCTGGCCAGCTCCAGCTCCGAGTACGGCGGCCCCAGCTCTGTCAGGACCTGCATTGCGAGGTAAGGGCCACGTTACACATAGGGTACACGCAAAGTACATATAAGATTGTAAGCTAAGATTATCTTAGCTACTACTACTACTACTACTACTATTACTACCATCACGCTGTTTCCCCACAGGGGTAGGCAAAGAGGATGGAATGCCACATTCTTCTGTCCTGCTCCACACTCCTAGCTTCCTTCACCTCCATACATCTAGTCATACATTCCCTATGATTCAAAGACTTCTTTAATGTATTGTATAAAACAGGGATTGCTATCAATTATTAAAAATTAAACACTTGTATTAGACCCACAATTTTTTTTAAGATGGAGATCTAAGGATAATAGAAGCGTCGAAAGTCCTCAAAAAAGATGGTACGACGACATAGCCGCTGTGGGGGGTAGAAATTGACTGCAAGCAGCAACCGACCGAAGGAAGTGGAAGGATACGGAAGAGGCCTATATCCAATAGTGGAGAACAGAAGGCTAGAGAAGAAGAGGATTACACCAATAATAGAGTTTCATTTCACGCGACTAGTTTCGAAAACTACAGATGTTTTGAAACTAGTCCTGCGAAATAAAACCCAATTAGTGGTTTAATACATTTTTATTTTAACTAATCAACAAGTCATTCCACAAAGTTAATGCCAAATCAATAAATGAGATTGATATACTAGCATTTCAATAAATTACTTTGATAACTGACTTTCTGATTTAATGTCTCAGTTGAATAATATATTGTTATACAAAGGTTATCAATTTGATTAGGGGTAATCAAAGCATTATTGCAATCGTCTTCTTGGTGCAAGATAATGTCAAGGCGATTTGGTCGCCTTTTTATAACCTTTATTACATCATAATTACATATGATAGCCTTTTACAACAAACAAGTGGGTCACATTTCTCCAATGTGATATTATATTCAATAATACGACAATAAGTTATAATTTATTATTAGATTAAAACCAATATTTTTAGCTTTTCCACTTTTTTATTTGACCAGCGACCGGGTTTCGTCGTTACCGACATCATCAGACTGGTGAGAGGCTATACAAATTGTTATGTTATATATAAAAGAAGGCAGGTATATATAACATAATAATTTGTATAGCCTCTCACCAGTCTGATGATGTCGGTAACGACGAAACCCGGTCGCTGGTCAAATAAAAAAGTGGAAAAGCTAAAAATATTGGTTTTAATCTAATAATAAATTAAAAATGCAATTCCATCACGAAGTGTCAGTGGATAATATAAATCTATTAATAAGTTATAACATTCCAAAATAAAACTTATTCATATTATTTATTGTGTATAAATCATCAATAAGTAAGCACACTGCATGTAATATGAGATATCTCATATAATTTTTAAAAAATACGTTTCCAAATAAGAATCACCCAATTGTGAGTAGAATAAAGATTGTACTGAAATTGAATTAGAATCAGGGAATTCTTCTATTATTTTCTTTTAATCGTTTATTGATTTTTATAGTTCTTATATTCAACTTTTTTCTTCTTATTCTTACTTTAACTTTATTATTGATATTTATAATTTACATATCGTTCACTCCTTTCAACGTCATATATAAAAAATCTTAAATTTTCAGTTGTGCATGTTTTCGGAATGCCCAGAAAATGTACTATATCCCAGCAAAAGCGGCATATTTTTAACTTAATAATTATTCATTACAGGGCAGAAAGTGTTGTTTTTGCATTTTGAAGAAAAGGTATTGTTTAATTTTTTTAAATGTACTAAATATTTTTCAAATGGAGAAAAAACCTTCAGGTTTCACCTAAAATGATCTGTTGCATAGTAAAACGTTCAAAAAGTGGCTTGATATTTATTTTTAATACATTTTATTATATATTTAAACTTTAAAAACGATCTCCTGAAAAATCAAGTTTTTTTTATATATGACGTTGTTGAAAGGAGTGAGCGATATGCGTTGTTTTTCTCTTTTTCAATATTATTTCCTAGTTTTTATTGTAAGATTTCCCCATAATAATTTATTTTGGCATATACCTGATGACAAACTGCTTTAATAGTTTTTTTTTGTTGTTGCATATTACAAGTAGTGTTTTTTTAAGTGGTATTACACAAAGTGAACAGTAAATGATAAGGAGAGCGTAGCATTTACCAGGACTAAATTATATTTTTATATGCATTTATATTATATTTCCATAATAAATTAATAAAAAAATAAAAATACAAAACCACACACAGCTGACATGACAATCTGTTTGAAAGGGAAACAAATCAATACCTTTTTGAATGAGTAGAACTTGGACCCTTCAGCGTATACATTATCTTGATACACTTCATCAGCGAGCAAGAATAGCTTTTCCTTGTAAGCAAACTTAATAACTTCCTCTATGTTTTCCTTAGAGAGCACCTTGAACAATATATAAATATTTATGGTAAAAATATTTTATTGGTAAAACGTAAATCATAAAGTTTATTAGTTATACATATTATACTGACCCAGCTGGGAATCAAACCTAGGACAAACAGGACAGGGTGCTACTGTACTAGAGGGACCTCTTAACGTTTCATTATTTTATGATAATTTTAACTCTGCTTGAAAGTACATGATTGTAGGTTTCTGTGAGTATAATTAAAGTGACCATTTATATTACTGTTCTCTGGTCAATAAATAATTCACACAAACATTGTTAACACACTTCGGATGGGAAGAGTATTTCTACCCGTTCGGTCAATTGATGCTTAAGGACGGGAAGGGTATTTTTACCTTCTGGGCAGGCCTCATTTCAAATACAGAAAAGAAGGAATTATCCTATGTTTTTTTACGAATATTATATACTATTCTCTTTGTTACATGTATATAATTATCAAATCCCCTCGCCAGCGGTCCGCAGGCGTAAAAAATACCCATCCGAAATGTGTTAATATTTTAATGCAATGATATGCATTATTATGCATATCATTGCATTTCTGACAGTATTGTAGCTTCATCATCTGGGTATTAATATCATACTAGCATAAATGATTGACACCGAATTATAGTCTGATGTACTTAGTGGAATCGAGGACAAAGCAACTCGGTATTTTTGAATGACTAAATATGCAACATAAAAGATGTCTGATGCTTATTGTAAGTTACCTGGCCAGTAGGATTTCCCGGGTTGATGATGACGAGTGCTCGAGGATTGCAAGTTTTCTTGGCTTCCGTAAGAGCTCTGTCCAATTCGGTGATATCCAAGCCCCAATTCTTAGACTCGTTCAAGTAATATCCGTTCTGATGTATATTAAACTCGGCCAGTGTCGCCGAGTACAGGGGGTATTGCGGAATGGGAATCAAAACACCTACAACATTTTTACCACTTTTACTAAAGTATGTATATTACATACATAACTATTACATTATCTTCTTTTATCATTATTTTTTATGTTAGGATTTTTATATGTTCCAATTATAAGAATCTAACCAAAATGATTTCAAAAAACCGTCAAATCATTTTATCCTAATAAAACAAAGTTATTTATTATGTGATAAGAACCACAGAAGAAACTAAATAGAATGGTTGTAAAACTAAGTTCATGATAATTCATCATAAATTTCTAGTAATTGCTCTACAATTAGAATGCTTATATTACAATTATGCTTTACAATTAGAATACGTATATCGCTCACTCTTTTCAAGAACGTCATAAATCAAAAAACTTGATTTTTCAGGAGAACGTTTTTAAAGTTTAAAAATATAATACAATGTATAAAAAATAAATATCAAGCCACTTATTGAACTTTTTTCTGTGCAACAGATCTTTTCTTTCACATTATTATTTATTTAACAATACGTTTTCTTCAAAATGCAAAAATAACACTTTCTGTCCTGTAGTGGGTAAATTTTAAGTTAAAAATATGCCTCTTTTGCTGGGATATAGTACATATTCTGGGCATTCCAAAAACATGCACAACTGAAAATGTACGATTTTTGATTTATGACGTTCTTGAAAGGAGTGAGCGATATGTGATCCACAGCTACACAAATAATCTGATTGTTAAAATAAAGAATCCTTTGCTATTTTTTCTTTCCTTTCAAACAAATTTTCTTCCAGGGTATTAGTACCACATTAATTTGCGAGAGATTTTTTGTTGTTATGTAACAAAAATAAGATATAAATCGGTTTTTGTATTGTACTTTGAGAATCAGATTTCCGTCTTACCTGGTTGCTTTCCTTCGACGTCACAAATGAGCAATTTAAGGACTGACTTGATTGCATCAGAAGCTCCTGCAAACAGGATCACGTTGTTCCAGTCACAAGGAAGACCATCTCGGTTTGCTATGTACTCCGCAACATGGTGCCTTATTACCTCAATACCGGGAGAGTCGGAATATGACCCAACTGAACCACCCCTGAAATTATATTTAAAAAAAAAAACATCCATATCAAATTTCAATAAATCTCAGATTTAAAGGTGGAGACTGACCGGAGCATTTCGTCGTAACATTGCTCGCGGCGAGCATCAGCGAGCATCCGAAACTATGAATGGAGCGCTCGGCTCGGTGTACTGACTGCCTGAAAGCTCGCATCGTAACATGTTACGTTACGACGAAATGCTCCGGTCAGTCTTCACCCTAAAAGATATATCAGTAATATTATGAAAATTCATAACTGTCAAATGTGAAAATGTTGGCGGTATCTCCAAATATAAATCATAAACATTGTTTTGATTTTTTGCTATGGAAAATTGCCTTAATATATATTAATATAATATATATTGGCCTATGAATAAAAATCTTTTTTGAAGTTTCGTGGTAGTATGAAATTTTCTCATTATTTTGAAAACATTTTTTACTGTCAAAACATGTACGCATTTTGCAGTGTATTTTTTTTTTCTAAAAAAATATTTTAAATCAAGTTCAGGGGGATGAAATGCATAACATATTTACTTATATTATACCTAATTCTAAAAAAATACAAGAAATTAATAATTAATAGCACTATAGATATTAGAATAATAACAATTCTCATTGCGCAATACATATATTCCCAAGGTCTAATATTGGTTAATCTTGCCCTCACTATCAGTGTTGTCTAAGAGTTATCTGTGTAAACAATTAATGTAAACAGTGTTCAATGTTTGGTAATAGTCATAACTAATTGAACTTGTTTAGATATGTTTATTTACTGAGGGGAAAAATAACATTAATTATATACAGATAACAGAACATTGAAGGTCAGAATTTATATAGATTGAGGAAGACAAAGGGTGGAATTATTATTAATAGCATATATATTACCAATTGCATTACTGTATACATATAATAATAATAAACAGTGCATAATTGCGCAGATTGAAACAGATGGTTTAGACTAAAACATCATTCAACATGGCAAAGAATTAAAATCTAGATTTTCAATATCTTATCTCTGTTTTTTTCCATACAATTTCAACACGCACTTCATTGAAAGTGTGTATTATAATTGAGTTATAGTTTTGTATGAATAAACTTGCAGAAGTAAATTGGACATTTATTGCAATATGATAAAAAAAAATTATAGATTAAACATTCCATAAGCAACAATTAATTTATATTGATCCCCAATATGCCATTTATCAGGCAATCTACGAAAAAGAAGAAAAAATATATTTACATGTTAAAATATTTTTTTACCAAACCACTCTTACAATACAAAAGCAATCATTTCACAGGAAAATAATGCTACGTCAAATTTGCATACAATATTGTCTATTACAAAAAAAGATAGTAATAAATCATTTGATTAAATTTATTGTGTGGATTAAAAAATCACAGATTTAATTGTACCATACTAAATATCTTAAATACTAATTAACTTATGAACATTTGTCAAATATAAAATGCTGCTCCGGTTCGTAACTTTTTTACAAAATTGCAAAAATGGCTAGTATGATTGCTAAATGATAATTATTTCTAATAATTACAATTAAAATAGTAATATTATTCATAGATTTGAAGGCGCTTATCCATTTTCCTGAGTTTATAAGTATTTGTTACTTATGTATTTCTTTATATTATAAATTAAATAATCTGTACAAGAATTAGTTACATATAATATTTTGGTAAAGATGAGGTTTGTGATATTGGCATAGGACATTTTAATACATGTAGACATGAATTTAAATCAATAAAATTGTTTGGCGAGTTAGTAGCGGTTTCAACTTTTTAAGGTCTCAAAATCACTGTAAAACTGATCATGCAAAAATAAATAATTACATCATCTTCAACTTGTCTTAAATGTGAAGCTCTTGTGCTCAAATCATTATATCATTAAAAAAAAAACAAGACAATCCACGACTTCACATTGTAAACGGAGTAAAGAAACAGTCTTGCACACAAAGCTTTACCTTTAACAATGAAGATTGTAGGATTGTAAAAACTTTGCGAGTCGGATGTGAAATCATGATCGTATTCGGGAACACATATTGGTCTATTATTTACCAAAGGAAACAAATTCACCCGGGCATGGAAAATAGGCTAAAACAAAATATTAAATAGGTACATTATCTAACAGGATGGAAAAACTCACACAAACAGTGCACTATATTAACATATTTCTGATGTTTACGTTATGTTTTGAACGCCTGCGGACCGCTGGCGATGGGATTTGATAACTGTGTAATTAAGACCTTAACAAACAGATTGGTACATAATATTCATATAAAACATTAAATAATTCCTTCTTTTCTGACTTTGAAATGAGGCCGGTGCAAAAAATACCCTTCTCATCCTTAAGCATCAATTGACCGAACGGGTAGAAATACCTTTCCCGTCCTAAGTGTATTAATAACATTTGTGTGTGTGTGTATGTAGAAACTTTTTTTTTCATTCACAATTTGTTTGGCAGACAATACTGGTTTGAAAATTTGACACTTGAAATTAAAATTTATTAGTTGAGGAAGATAATTACACTAAATTTTCGAATGATGAGGTATTCACATTCACAGTAGCCGAAGCTTGTCACTCAGCCCAGATGATTGACACTGAGATGAGCTCTGAAAAATTGTTCGGAATTGCAAATAACACATGGCATAACAGTCTAGAAATAAACTATATGTATTTTAAGCATCAGTTACTTTGTTGATATTGCCTTATATTTTGCCCAATTTTCAATGGACTTATTATTTTGTGTCGGGTTGTGGTCCTGTGGTTAGTGTTGCGGACTCTTGGTTCAAACCCACTCTACCACAATTTGATACCTACTTTTCATAATGAGCCGCTTAGGCTCACAGAAATAGTATAAAATTGAAGTATTTTTGTAAATAATAAAAGTAAGCTTTTGAAGCTAACTGCTTCTTTATCAAGACTGATTAATACTAAGTATTAAGAAGCGGTTAGCTTGGAAACCGGTAGACATTATAATTAAGTTATAATAAAATATTCATAGTGATTTTAAAACAAAGTAACATTTTAATTATAAAACACATTCAAATGATAAAACATATGTTTTATTATATGGTTATCAAATTAATAACTTTTATTATCTCTAAACCTAACCAATGTATGATTTAGATTGGTATACTATGTATCTACAAAATATCTCTACATTTTAGATAAATATCAAGTAGTAAACCAATAGCGAAATTATCATCATGCTAGAATTGCGAAATGCGCAGGGGATAAAAGTGCTAATTGAAACATCATGAAAGGCACGTTGTGTTAAATGCACAATAATAATGTCGTGTACTTTTCAATGTACCTAATGTGTATATGGAATAGAAATTTGTGTTCATAAGATAAAATTCAAGAAAGAGTTATTTTCAATTGGTCTGGGTGTATGTGATGTATTTTTTACATTTGCCTTCCTTGTCCTTACTAACCAACCTGCAGATAAGCGTCTAAATATAGAGGCTTTGCGGGTTATTCGTTTAAATAAATAATATTTGACAGTATTTTGTATTATTGGAAAAAAAAAATTCACAAACAAAAAAAAAATATGCTACAGTAAAAAATACTAAATATTAAACAACTTTAGTCCGCCTTTGTATTGGAGCAGTTAGCATGTTATAAGCTCCTGGCTTAAACTCCAAGGGAGTTTAAATAAACACGAATGAATTTTCTACTATAATATTTTTTCAATATATTGACCGATCACCATATTACTTTCTTATGATAAATGATCAAGTCGACAATGCATCGATTTAATGCAGTCCCCTACACACAATTGAGTGAAGATGATACATGAAGGAAATCTGTGTAATATCATCCTTAAATAATTAGAAAAAGCCATAATAAATTTAAAATAATGTTTTCAGACCAGCATAGAAGTGTGTGCTTTCATATGGCTACATAATTTTGAGTATTTATTGTTGTGGTATAAATGGCTTTAAATAGCTAATTAGTATTCTGTACGCATCTAGATAGTGTGAACACGCAGTCTATCCATATATTAAGTTATGCATCTACAAACACATTGGGATCAAAACTGTACTAAAGTCAAGCTAGCAGACATTTTTCTAATCATTCACCACCTAATATTTTCATAGATTTCATAGATATATATATTTTTTACAATGTTATGAACACATTATTTAAGAAATAAAGAAGTCACATTATAACAAGCATTTTCTACTAAGATAGCGCAGACCGTGAGCTGGCAAATTGTCAAAATATTGTTATAAACACCATAAAATAATCTAAAATACAAAATATGTAAATTCCTGATGATCTTAAAAAAATCGTAATTCAATAAAGCGATATTAAAGTCAGTTTTATTTTACTTAAAACTACATTCCCGACAGTAGTAGCAAATAAATGATTGCTGTCTCTCTTTAATACACAAGAAAATACTACCGGATTTGTACGTGACAAACAGGGATAGAAAATATCTATCTCTGCTGTTGATATTAATTCTTCTTGATATTTATTGATTCAAAACGTTTATTTAAATAAACAAAACATAATCTATATCCTTTTCATCATTAAATGATACAAAAATACCATTAAACTATGCGTTAAAACATTTTCATTTTTAAAACAGCACCAACAAGATAAGCAAATTGTAGTGGCGAGTGCAATTCGCTAATAGTGTGTATATCTATGAAACGGAATAGAAGAATGTGGGTTCCTCGAGCGCCCGACGCGGCTGCTGAGGAACCACGCTCCATCATTTATTTAATTTTCTCCGGACATTTACATCTCAAGTCTGCAATTTTTTGCTCATCTATAAATATTGTGATTGGTGTTAACTTGAAATGGTTAAAAGTTATAATTTTACAAAGGTTAGCTGTTAACTGATGAAAGTGCATCAAGAATATCATTGCGTCGTTCAATATAGCAATGCGGTCCTAAACGGTGTAGTGTATTTCTAAGAATCTGTGCCGAATGAACACATGTGGCCATCGGGCGTTAAAAAGTGCTTTGTGTTAGTCCCTTAAGGGTACGTTACGACCATAGTGTATTTATCCGAAACCCCTACCTTCTCGGGAATAAATGACTGCAATAAAAATGTGCAAAGACAATAACGATCCTAGAACGTGTACTTAAACGGTTAAATTTGATGAAATCGAACTACGAAAACCTCAGAGACAAAACAATCATGTCGGATAACGGAAAGGCATCAAAAGAGGATAAAAGCGAAGTCCCGTTTGAACTGTGTTGAACCCGACTTTGCTAGTCTGGAAGTTGGAAGTTGGCCATCCACAATGACGAGGAGCTCAACAAGCTGCCCTCCAGCGTGACGACCATCGCTCAAGAAGACGTCCTGCTCAACACCTTGGCCATTTTCCAGCCCATAGGATCAAGAGGAAGGCGTTTTAATTTGTCATCTTTTCCCCGCTCCAGACTCGACGGCCCGAGACCGATTGACAACGTTTTAATCCATTTATTTTTTTGTATATCATTATCATCATCATCCTATTATTATTATTATTATCTATGTCTTTATAAGCGCCCTTGAGGTATTATTTTACGAAAATGGCGCTATACAAATTATCCAAATTATTATTATTATTATTATAATAACCCCAGCTACAGCAATAACAAATATAATAACATTGACACTGAAATCAATCTAGAACCAACCGAGTCTCGCTGACTAATTTATTAGACAAGGCTAGATAATGTAGTACAAGTTCATATAGTACACCCATGCAACAGTATTGGATGAGAGGGGACTCAATACAGATGCGGTCAATCGTTTGATTGTACAAGAGAAGTATTTATTACATTCTGAGATAAAATATTACCTGCATCCGTTGAGAATGGCGCGTGCCTTGGCCTTAACATCATCAGGGAAATGGGAGTCCTTTAGCAGTATATCGGGATAAGAAACTAAAGCAAGAACCTAGAATAAAAAAATTATTGTAAAATAATAGGCAAATTGATCTAAGCATTAAAAACATACATTAATTTTTTTTAAGAGACTTAATTAATATTTAGCATAAATTTTTGTGAGTTGCATACTTCTAGAATTTAAAAAAAAATCTTCATAGATTGAATAAAAAAAATAATTTTTAGATAAGCAGTAAGTTTTTTGACACCAAAATTATTCAATTACTTTTTTTATTATTTTCATAATATTAATTTTTTAACTTGAGTCATGCGTCAGTTACATCAATTTGCCTTGCTGCAATAAATATAATGATTTAGCAAGAACACAATGAACATTCCCTCTACAAACCCGGAACTACTTTAAAGACTTTCACTCAATTAAAAACAGAAGAAATTCTTTAAAAAAAAATTTAATACATACTCGTGTGATTTTAGAAATTTATAAAAATAACAATAACAAAAAATATATTGACCTTCTTACTGTTAAAAAAATAAAATAAAAAATTACAAATATACAAGCAAAATACAGATATATATTTTTTTAAATATAAACAAAAAAATGTACCATAAGAGTAAAATAATCTAATATGAACATCAACAGAGATGACTTGATATTACATAGAGTGACCCATAATATGCTTCTAGTTTAGAGATAATTAATGTTTTGAACAACAGCCAATTATGCGGTATGTGAAAAACAGAGAAGAAAAAATGTCTAATTGCGAGCATAATTAATAAAATGACAAAGCTGCCCGATGAAATAAAAATGGCATTGAGAATAACATCAAAATTTTGTGTTTAGTGCTGACCATTTTAAAGAACCGATATTTATCTAGTATACTAGAAAAACAGCTAGGTATGACGTTCTTATATAAAAATGAACTAGTTTACAAATGACTGATCTACTTTCACTGCATAAAAGGGACTAGGTCAGCTTCCCAACATAGAATTAATTATTAAACCTCACAGAGTTGATACTAAAATATTAGTTGCTCACTCTTAGTAAAGGTATTTTATGAATTGTTTTGGCATTAACATTGTGGTAAGACATGTTAATAAATAATAATAATAAAACCCTTATCCGCACCCCAATGGTGCATAGGGCACTGCGTCATATAAACGCAGAGTTATCTTGATCGTTTACACATGAAGGAAAGGTGATCAGCCCTCCGCTTCAGGTACCAGTCCAAGGTAATATTGAATAAATATTACAGTGAAAAAATCACTTATATTTATTTGACCCCCCTGGGAATCGAACCCGGGACCTCCAGAACGGTAGCCGAGCGTGCTGACCATTACACTACGGAGGCGGACAAGACATGTTACAATGATTAAATAAAACGCTTGTTTTTATACCACTTGAGTTTTATTAAAGACTACTAGTTTCAGAAGCTAAACTTCCATCATTCAGGTCTGAATAAAAACTGTCTGAGTTTTATTCAACAGGTCTGAGTCAATAAAACTCAAGTGGTATAAAAACAGGTGTTTTATTTAATCTTAGTAAAGGTAACTAGTAAAGGATTTATTTCATAAACATTAACTACATGGTAATTTGTTTCTTAATTTCTGAGTGATTCTTTGATTTTCAACTACACATTATGCAAGAAATAAAACACTATCATATCTATCTACTTTTTTTATTGTTTGCACTAAGTACTCCTTTGTATGATTTGTATCTTGTTTCAAACCTATATACACGAAGATACGGGCCCAATAAAAACTAATTGAATCAGGTTGATAAGCTAAAAAAACAATATTTTTTAAATTTCTGTCCGCCTCCTTAGTGTAATGGTCAGCACGCTCGGCTACCGTTCTGGAGGTCCCGGGTTCGATTCCCAAGGGGGGTAAAATAAATATAAGTAATTTTTTTCACTGTCATATTTATTCAATATTACCCTGGACTGGTACCTGAAGCGGAGGGCTGATCACCTTTCCTTCATGTGTAAACGATCAAGATAACACTGCGTTTATATGACGCAGTGCCCTATGCACCATTGGGGTGCAGATAAGGGTTTAATTATTATTATTAAAATTATTTATTTTTATCTTCATGAATTATATTTTTTCAAAAAGCAAACATGAAGTAATGTCGATGTTTTATTTTAATCAATATATAATCGTTCAAGAAATAATATATTTTTATTATAGCAGTAATCAATCTTCATCGAGTCATTTCCAATTTGAATCAATTGATTGTGATAATAACAATAATAAATCAATGACAAAAATATTTGAATACGTTCACAGCATTGTAATTGAAATGTTTACTGAACCATTAGATGTTTTTCTTCTCTATATAATGTTGCTGTGTGGAGTGTTCAACGTATGAGATTAGTATCATAGTTAGAGATTTTAATATAAAATTTATAAAAAAAATATATGTTCTGTGTTTTATGATGATACATAATTAACATAAAGTAATTTTTAAAATATTATATCAAAAACTTTGTTTTTAACCACTTTTTTTATTGGTACACTTTTCTCCAACCGGTTTCGACACATGTTAAACCCTGATGATGGCAAGGTTCTTATCGAAACCGGTTGGAGAAAAAGTATACCAATAAAAAAGTGGTTAAAAACAAAGTTGTTTATTTTATAAAGTTTATAAAATGTGACACAAAGTATCTGCGAAAAACATTCAAGAAAATAAAGTAATTAAGTAATCTATAGTCAATTAGTCCGCCTCCGTAGTGCAATGATCAGCACCCTCGGCTACCATTCTGGAGGTCCCGGGTTCGATTCCCAGGGGGGAATATTTATTCAATATTACCCTGGACTGGTTGGTACCTGAAGCAGAGGGCTGCTCACCTTTCCTTCGTGTGTTAACGATCAAGATAATGCTGCGTTTATATGATGCAATGCCCTATGCAACATTGGGGTGCGGGTAAGGGTTTAAAGAACTGAAGAAGAATTAATATCAGGATCTTTAAAATATCGTGAGTGAAATGGCACAAATATAGAAGTTCTTCAACACATCTTCTCCTTCTCCTTCTCCTTCCTGCTAAATCTATTATTTTATATAATACCCTTTTTTGTTTTTTTTTGTTTTTTGTTTAATCTCTGAATGTTTTTTAATAGTTTTGTAACATAATTGTGGAATTGTTTAATTGGCTTTTTTTTACGTAACTATTTTTTGTCAATGTAATGTAATGTTTATTATTGTTAATGTAACTATTGTTTTATATAATTTTTTTATATGTAAGCTGTACAATTCCCGAATAAATAAATAAATAAAAAATAAATAAATAAATAAAAAAATAAAAAACACATGCCAAAATAATGAGAACGCAGGAGGATCAAAATACTGAAGCTAAAATATGTTGGACATACTGTAAGATGGCCAAAATAGGGTAAAGAAAGGCGCCACATCTCATGGCTACGTAACCTAAGAGAGAAGTACGGGTGCAGTGAGAAACAACTGCTTTGCCAACAGGATAAGAATTGCCATAATACTTAACCTCCGATAAATGGCAAAAGAAGCAATAATATGTAATAAAAAAATACATTTTATTCAGAAATCTATTAAACTATGGAAATAAAAAAGCAACAATAAAATATTGAAATATATATGGATATTAATTTCTCCGTTGAAATAATTTGTATTTTCCAATAAAAACATATTTTTCACAAAAATATCTAATTAATTATTACTTACAAGGATAAAAAGATTTTTCAAAATAAATCATTTAAAATGATTTGAGATGTTTAACGACACAAACAAAATAGATAGAATAGATAAAATTTGAGCACACTAACTGCAAGCACCCCTTTAATGTTTTCGTTGGTATGTTAAATTATACTGGAAACTGGTTATGCCTTAGTATATAATCATGTTATGAAAAAAGTAGCATTCCAATGACGACCATATGAATGATTTTTTGCTTATCTACAAACATATCAGAAACATTTGTTAGTGGGAGTTCATATTCATTAAAAATGTTAGGATTTGTGGCTCTACGATCTAGGGGCCATGTATGCTTAAGTACTATTTTATGGTAGAGAAAGTCTTTTGACATGAAAGGTCTGAAGGTCTCTAGGCATCCTTATCTATATCCAACTGTATCTCCAGTGTATTCTATTGGCTACAATAATGTAGGTACTAGATAGAATTAGACATGGCCGATCGAATTAAAAAGACTAATTAAATATGACATTTTTAAAAAGAAATTGTTACTTAATTCATAATTTTAATTCAATTAGTCATAAATAATCTCACCAATATTAACATACATTTATTTAAAAAATATTAATTGAATAGAATAATAATATGTGAAACTAAACTAAAGTTGATACTTTGGAAAACTAGTGAATTTTAATTATAAATAAATATAAATTTATGTATGATGTTCGGCTTGTATGCAATAAACACATCATCAGTTATCTTTCATATTAATATTGTGATCATGTAGCGAGTAGGTGATCATTTTGATAATATTTGTAACAATCATAACTTTTTATTGTCAAGTGGGCATTGGAGATGTTTAAATTAGATAGTATTTAAAATAATGTTTTATCGTAAGTTAATCAATCGAATATTAATATTCTTACCTGACGGATGAAGGTGATGGGTACCTGTCCCATAGCGTGGCAGTCTCCGATATTGGCTTTAATAACTTCATTGAAAGGCTTTGATACCCCCTGAAAACAGGTACAAAATGAAATATTTTTAAACTTAAATTAAATTTAAATTTACCCAATTATTGGTAGACTTATAACTAGTCTGCCATTTTATTTTATTGTCAATTTGCCTAGTGTTCAGATAAATTTTGAATAGGGTAGAATTGTTGGGAACCCTTGCACTATCAATTGTTCATATTTAGCATTTTTTTATGTTTTCATGTTTCATGTTTTCAAAAATTTGAGAGAAATAAGTAATTTTTACGTCAAAATGTGTACAATACAATGTAATTATGAAATCGAAATAATTTCTGTAGTTATGTACTGTGCCAATAACATTTATTTTTTAGAAAATACAATTTACTCATTGAATTTTAGTATTTTATTCCATTATTTTTTTATTCTATCCAAGTAATGTTTGTTTTTCACTCAAAAATTGAAAAAATGTATGTTGTTCATTAAATGTATTCATCTAATGGATCTCCTTTTGGAGTTTGAACTGCATAAAGGAAAATTATATAAATATCCTCTTAAAGGATTTAACATTCTTAAATGTTTACACATTTCTAGTTTAAAATTTGACTTAAAAATTTTCAGCATTAAGTCTCTGGTATTTATTAAACAAATAAAATAAGCAAACAAATCATATTTACAGTGGTGTGCAAAAAGTCAATAAAATACATAGTCGATTCATCACACAATTCGGATTATTTTTGCAGTGCTGTTAGTAAATGTCATGTTAAAATTAGAAAACTACATTGTAGTGACAATCATTAAGTAATTGATAAAGGATTTAATCGAAATAGCATGGGTCAAGGATAGCAATCTAGTATTCGACAAGCACGCCGGACATCGATTATTTTCATGACAGAAGGTACGTACCTTTGATAATTCTTTCTCTATCTCCCCGGCTCTGATGACCAGCGGACCTCTGACAGCGTATTCCATCACTTTGAGGTGTGGATTAATATCGTCAATGTTAACACAACGCCTTTCGGTAGCCATGGTTCTTGATGCGATGATACGAACGTCAGCCACCTTCGACACCTTTCCCACGTTTGTACACTCGCCTGCGCGGGCCCAGTGCAGAGAACGGGCGGTTATCAACCGCTTCGCTGACATCTTTCGGCTGTGCACAATACAGACAAAAATATTATATCACACACTAACAATATAAATTGATATTAATTGAAGGGCCTCTATTGAGAAGAGTCGCGTCGACGCGAGTATTATTGTTTGAATATTTGTGGAATTGCTGCGCTGTCAACGAAACGTCACCGAGTACATTTCGCCAGCGGACACAAACATCGAATAATGAAAATAATGTTATGCAATTTTAAGTTCTACTCGGATCTAGTTGGTTGTAGGTCAATAGTTTATCGGATAAATAAAGCAATAGTATTTTACTACTATAAGTTTATTACCATACGTATTTAAACAATATCAAAAAATATTTTGTTTGCATACCTTTATATTTTCCTACTGAAGAACTGAAGACGAACCCGACCTGTGCGAACGTTTTCAAAATACTGATACAAAATTTGGCAGATTGTTTTTACTACATAACCTAACAGGTGATAAAAATAGAAATTTGTATGTACATACTTTACCGACTAATACATAGTCAAAGCGGAAAATTAGGTATTCATGAAACTACTTCAATCATATTTTCCGTTCTTCGCACCTCGTTAAGTAGAATTTATGTATCTACACTATACGCTCATATTTTTTGAACTGTTTATTTCATATCTCGTGAGAATAACGATTGCTTTGCTATCGCATATTTTTTTATTTAATGTAATTACATTTTTTCGTGTTTTTTTTAAACTTAAATTTGCCGGGTAATAATGAAAAGCGATTACCGCTGGTATATTTCCGGTACCTACCTAATGAAAAATCCTAACTTACTAACCATCACGCCGCTTCTCCGTAAGGGTGGGCAGAAAGAATAGAACGCCACACCACTCTGTCTTTGCAATCATTCTTTGCCTATTCCACATTCATGCATCTCCTCATAAATACCCAACGATTTTTTCGACTCCTGATTCAAGTATTTGACTTACCTGATTGTGCCAAGTTTTCCTTGGTCTTCCTCTGCTTCATTTTCCAACTACATTCGCCTCATAAATTTGTTTAATCGTTCTTTCCTTACTCATACATTCCACATGTCCAAACCATCTCAACACACCTTTCTTAATTTTATCGATAATGCTTATCTCAGCCTTGCATTCTTTCCTTATTTCACCATTCGAACATCTATCAAACATCATGTTGCCGCACATTTGTCTGAGGGATCGCATTTCGACTGCATTTGGTCTGCTTTACCTCGCTTCCATACATAAGGGTTGGAACCAGGATTCCGTTATGTACTCCTAGTTTACCTTTCGCTGATAGATTTTTATTTGCTAAAACTGATTTTAGTGCACCATTCACTCTATTCCCAGCATTCGCTCTCCTTTCTATGTCTTCATCAATCTTTCCATCCCTAGAAAACATACTACCCAAATATACGAAAGCATGTACCTGTTCCAAAATCTCCCCATTTACCAATATTACACACTTAGATCAACATTCATCTCTTTCAAAAACCATTATCTTGGATTTGCTAACATTCATCAATAAATCACTTTCCTTGCACACATTTTACTTTTGTCACCAATGTCAGCAGGTCTTCTCTACTATCGGCAAAAAGAACAGCGTCGACAGCATACATAAAGAAACAACAATTCCTGATTTTTTCAAGATAGATAATAATAATCCTTAGGGGGAGGGGGTAGGCTCTAATTTTTGCAGCTATTTATTTAGTTTTTTTTATTTGTTTTTGTGTTCAAAAATTAATCGAGGTTAGTAAAATTGCCAATACCACTGATATATTGCTCACTCCTTTCAAGAACGTCATAAATCAAAAAACTTGATTTTTCAGGAAAACGTTTTTAATGTTTCAAAATATAACACAAAATATTAAAAATAAATATCAAGCCACTTATTGAACTTTTTACTATGCAACAGATCTTTTTAGGTAAAACCTGAAGGTTTTTTCTCCATTTGAAAAATATTTAGTACATTTAAAAAAATAATTAAACAATACCTTTTCTTCAAAATGCAAAAACAACTTTTTCTGCCCTGTAGCGGGTAAATATTAAGTTAAAAATATGCCTCTTTTGCTGGGATTTAGTACATTTTCTGGGCATTCCGAAAACATGTACAACTGAAAATTGACAATTTTTGATTTATGACGTTCTTGAAAGGAGTGAGCGATATATTGATTGCTTATTATCGGTAGTGTTACCGATTCGCATCAGTGGAAAAAACGTATGAGTGAAGAAAGAACGGTTAAACAAATTTATGGGGCGAATGTAGTCGGAAAAAGAAGCAGAGGACGACCGAGGAAAACTTGGCACAATCAGCTATGTCAAATACTTGAAAGCGGCCGGGTCAGGAGTCGTAATAATCGTCGGGTATGTATAAGGAGATGCATGAATGTAGAAGAGGCAAAGAATGTTTGCAAAGACAGAGTGGTGTGGCGTTCGATTCTCTCTGCCTACCCCTGCGGGGAAGGGGCGTGATGGTTAGTTAGTTTAGTTTAGGAAAAAACTTTTTTTTTATTATCGATTTGCTTTTAAAAATGAAATAAGTACATTTGAAATTTAACTACATTTGTACTTAACCGCCCTACACATACGAACGTATGTGATACGCCAGGTTTTTCTTCACCATTCTGCGCTTACCCGTATGACCTACGAGAAAAGATATCTGTTCCAAAAATATTTAATGCGTACCGGATATACTGACAAATTTTTGTCAGGTTTCATACCTGACAATATTTGTGACAACAAATGTTGTGATTGTTTTGTTTATTTATAAAAAATATGCCTGAAAATGACCCGAAGATAGGGTGGTGTAAAATAGTCTTATGAATATTGTTATCTGATATTGTATTGTTTGATAAAACAATGATTATTATTGTTTGATTTCTTTTTACTTCATAAAAATCCTATGCTACAAATCAGATTCAAAATTAAATATAAAACAAGTAATATATTATTACATGTATGTATTATTTTGTTTGTTAGCTATTTATATATTTTAATTTTCAGCAAGCATTATTATTTAATCAACAAAAGTTCGCTATTAACATTGTTTCTATTTTTGATAGGGAAAGGTATTAAATCAAAATAATATGAAGTGAAATCTCAATGCGTTTTTAAAAAGTTTATTTATCTGGGTATTTTTTTTTCCTTCTTATTCTGTACCTGTATGTTGCTCTTCTCGTTTACTATAATGTATTTGATTTAATAAAGTATCTTAAAAGCGATAGATAGAGGTTTCACTGTATAAAAACATTTTGTGGCAGTTGTATACAAAATATTTTCTTTATTATTATTATTTGTATTTTTCAACGAATTTGGAATGGAATGAAGAGAATTTCTGTAGCATTGCCTTCAGATCATCAGTTTTGGGTAAAATGGTTGTGCGAAAGTGATATGTTCCTGCTTTCTGACCAAATCCGCTTCCAGGGATTACACAAATTCCTGAAAGAGATAAAATAATTCACACAATCGGGTTTGCAATTCAATTTAAATTTGTCACTTAATTCATATGTATGTATGCAAGGTATTTTGATGAAACAAGTTGAACTACCAATATAATACTAACCAGTATGTTCTAACAACTCAAAAGCATAAAACGTATCCGCTGGCATTCCTTTCACCTTAGCAGCTTCTATTGCCTTTGGGGGCAGCATTATTTGAGGGAAAGCATACATAGCACCCTAGAAATAAAATGGTTTTAATTTAACACACTTTCACTTTATAATAACTACTTAGTGTTCATTCATCCATGCACAAGAATAAATTAAATAAAAAAGATTTTTAAGATGTAAATAATGTGTTTATACTATACTGACTTGAACAGGATTACATTTGAAACCTTCAAATGAGTTAAATGTATCGGCAATCAATTTCGCTCGTTGTCCTAAGGAATCAAGAATTTCAGATTTTTCTTTCGCATAAAGTTCATATGAAGGATCACCTTGTTCTGGTGGATTTGCCTAAAAAAATATTAGGAGTATGATAAAATTCTATATTGTAAAATTCTATATAAATAAAGAAAAGAACAAAAAAATTAATTATGAAAATGTGGTCTTCTATTATGGTGTTATATTGAGATGGAAGAGAAGTGTAAAAATAATATTGGTAGGAATGTACTTACAATACAATCTATCACAATTTGGGCAAGTGTAGAGGGACACAAATTTGTCAAAATCGCTGTAAGGAAAACGGCTTTCACTTTAGGACAAATATTCACAAGTTCTGCATAGCCCCCACGCAGACCGCACTCCCCTATGTACCCTTTAGAGCAAGACATGAAGCTCGCCAGCTCATGATGTGAATAAGGAGGCCCCATCTCAGTCATCACCTGAGAATATATAATTATTTTATTGCATTAAGTTTTAATCAAATTCAGATCCTGAAGTTTTTGCAAGAGTTTGTTTAAGAAATTCTAGCCATATCTGTTTTATAATAGGAAAAAATACTTTTTCTTTACAATATCTTAAAAAAAAAACAATAAATCACTGGTCAACAATGATTTTGTATCTGGAATTTTGATGACTGATTTGGACTAAGTTAATCGTTCTTATTCAAAGTCTATATGGTGACAAGCTTGTATCACGTCAAGTTTTGATATTACAGTCATATTATTGTTTATATGGAACCCATAGGTTGAAACCATAATAGTGGTTGGTATCTAGACATGATTTAGTCTAAGGTCTAAGGATTTCAAAAAAAGTATTGATAATTATGGAGTAACAATAGAAATATATAAACTTATTAATATTGAATACTATAGCATTATGTGTTTACATAGGTGGTATATTTATACATAAATAATAAGATAAATTTTAGTAAATATTAGAATTAAACTAAAAAATCTGACATGCTACATTTTTATGATTTTTGTTTTTGAATTCAGCTATGCAAAGTGCATAAAGATCAGATATTTTCATGCCAGTTACAAAATAAAAGTTGTAAATTGTTGGCCAGTGTAATTAAGTAAGTTGATCAGTTCTTTTCGGGTACCAGTCCAGGGTGGTGATAAATAAATGTAATGGTTAAAAATCAATTAAATTTATTTAGACGGGATCTCGACGGACAAGAGTATTTTTTCTCTAACGGTATTTTCAAATGAATACATGAATTGTTTAAAAAATAAAAATGTAGCTAGAAAACACAATAAAACATACCTTTTTAAATGAAAAGTGTTTTAAACCTTCTGAATAAACATTGTCTTGATACACTTCATCTGCTAATATGAAAAGGTTTTCCTTATAAGCAAATTTAATAATATCTTCCATATTGTCTCTTTGAAGGACCTGAAATATGTACACATCACTATATCAAAATATTGTTTTCCAATTTTTTAATAACATGCAAAAAAATGGTTTTCTGGATTAAAAAATTATTACTTGACAATACATATATGACAAATATTACTGCATTGAATACTTTAATATATTTTTTTAGATATATTTACTTTT
Organism: Brachycentrus maculatus; assembly: GCF_059751285.1. NCBI lineage: Eukaryota > Metazoa > Arthropoda > Insecta > Trichoptera > Brachycentridae > Brachycentrus > Brachycentrus maculatus. Next base: position 87,493 of record NW_028280801.1, read on the forward strand.
AAAAATAACATGTAAGATTGTTAGTAATTTTAAATGACATTCCGCTTAGCGGGAAAAAATATTGGCCAATAGGAATAGCAAATAGAAACCATAAACAAATTAGAATAGAGCATGATTTATGCTATGAAGAAGTTTCCATATTTGAACATGTATATTATTGATTCAGTTGTGCAGTGAGTAGAAATAAAATAAATCGGATCTACAATCAATGTTAACAATGATAACCAGGCAACACTTAATACATTTGTGGTTCTTTTTTTAATAATATTAAAGACCATAGTAATATTAATGAAAAAAATCACAAATATTTACATATTTTGACCCCTCCCCTAGAATTGAACCCTGAGCGGCCACCACGGTAGCTAAGCAAGCTTACCATTACACTATGGAGGCCAACTGCTCATTTGAGTGTTTTAATTCAAGAAAAGATATATTGTCATGCGTACTACACTAGCACTTTCTCCTTGAATGTTTTTTGCAGATACTTTGTGGCACATTTTATAGAATGCCTTTTACACACATTTTTTTAACACATTTTATCTTTGTTTTTAACTCATTTATTTTTAGTACTTTTCTTCAACCGGATCCCTGAAGATGAAAAGGTGCTTTTGGAATCACATGAAGGAAAGGTGTTTAGTCTTACACTACAGTCATTGTTAAATATTGAAATATAATGATAAAAAACACATGAATGTTGACATCTTTGAAGATCAAACCTTATATAACTTAGCTAAATCCAATACCCTGCTATATATGAAGATGGACAAATACCTTTATTTGAAATGAGGGATCATATTTTTTTTTATAAACAATGATTTTTGTGGTAAACAAACCTGTCCAGTTGGATTTCCTGGGTTTATTATTACAAGCGCTCTAGGATTACAAGTCTTTTTGGCTTCATTGATAGCTCTCTCTAGTTCTGATATATCCAAACTCCAATTCCTTGATTCATCTAGATAATAATCTATTTGCTCCATACCATATTCAGAAAGTGTTGCAGAATACAATGGATACTGTGGAATTGGAACCAAAACTCCTGTAAATAAAAATGAAAACAAATGAATATTAAACTTAAAAAGGAATTAAAACATTATTTAATTTTTTTTTTTTTTTAATTATTATTTATTTTTCAAAATTCAGTTACCTAATATTTAAAGCAATAATATTTGGTACAAGTTTATGTTGTGTTAATGCGTTAGTGCATGGGGTACCATTATTACAAGCATATTGAAATTATCTCTGCAATAAATGCATACAAATTTGAGGAAGATTATTAAAAAAATACCGTAAAAAACTAATGCAGCCAAATGTTTAATAATAATTCAAAACACAGGCTTCTTATTATCTGTATTACAAATAAAATTGCAAAAAGAGTCTAAACTTTCCCTTATTTAAATACTTATGACTTGCAATAGTTCAAATTGATATATTCAATTCAGTTGGTATTAACTGTGACAAATCACTATTTTTCGAGAGATGCATTTGATCCCTTTTACTATATCAAGAAGGCATGATGCTACGAGTATATTATTTTATAATTATTAGATGAAATGAAGTCTTGCTAATAATTAAATGATAATGACTACCTAAGTTACTTAAAACAGCCAATGCCTGGTCGTAAGTTTCATAAATGTCTAGATTCCCATATTCTTACATTAATATCATTTTCACCTCAGTTGAATATGAGTATCAATATAAATCTTAACAACATTTAATTAAATGAACTCTGACATTGAAAGTGGAAGGTTTATAAATCTAAGTCAAGCTGGGGTGGATAAATAAGGATAAGTAGACATAAAGAAGTAGTAGAAGAAAGATTCAATTAAATATTTAAGAATCAACAATCAATCACCTGGCTTCTTCCCGTTTTCCTCACTTATTAAAAGTCTCATAACAGATTTGATAGCGGTTGATGCACCAGCAAATAAGATAACATTTTCCCAGTTACTTGTAACGCCATCTCTTCTAGAAATGTAATCAGCAACATGGCGTCTAACAACCTCTATTCCAGGGATTTCAGTGTATGCGCCTACTGAGCCTCCTCTGTAGTAAAAAAGGAAATACAACATATTCATGTATAAAAGTTTACACAATAGAGAAAAATAACCATTTAGTGTGTATAATTTTACCTTTACTTCTGTTAAGTAAAAACAAATATTCATTATTACAGTAAAACCTCTATTAATGATTACCTCTAAACAGCGGTCACCTCGCTATTACGGTTGATTTTTAGTTTCCAGAATTATTATATAAGAAAATATACACATTTAAACATTTAAAATGAAGCCCCTCCATAAAACAGCAACAGTCATCAAAAGTTATATTTACAAGTTATTATTCTTGGGTAGATATAAAAGTTTTAAAATGGGAATAGCACCAACTGAGGATAATCCCACATGGATATGGCTTAACAAACTACTTTGTGTTGAATCGTGGAGGTAGATATATTCTTTGAGAAACAGTTACTGAGATTTTGGCTGACAAGCAGTCATAGGGTTTTTCTGTTTCATAACTTTCTCAAGACTGGTTACGTCCATATAACAGCTATATTTACATTCCAAAAAGGAGACCGCTATAGAGAGGTTTCATTGTATTATCATAACTTTTTGACTCAGTATTGATCAACAGCCAGTTTCAAAATGGTAGTCTATGTAAATAATAGTCCTGAAGTAAAGTTTAGTTTCCTACAAAAATTCCTTAAGGTGTTATCTTTTTACTATGATTCCAGCACAGAGGATCTCTTTGCAAAGAAATAGTGGGGAAAAAAATATACAATACCCAGGCCAATAATTTAATTTGAATTATTTAATCAGACACTGGATTATTCGCCCTATTGATGAAAATCCACTGTCTGATTAAATAAATCGTCAATATATACTACAGGCATCTAAATTCTCAACAGAGGATACCACTGTCAGCCTTAAATCCACATCTATGAATTACAACTAACATATGAAAGGAATCCAACAAAAGTGCAAATAAACTGTAAAAGTGTTTTTTCCAGCAATAATTAAGTAAGTATTTAATAATTAGGTATGTATAATGACCTGCAATAACTAAGACTCAATTGAGCTCTTTTCTTCACATCTTCAGGGAACAGAGACTCGTGGTTGAGGAGTTCTGGAAAAACGGCTAATGCAAGAACCTAAAATTAAGACGATTTATCATTTTAAAAGAGTATTTATGTTGCTGACCCCAGTCAGCTACAACCTGATTCGTATTTTCAAACACAAACCAGGTATGTTACATGCCCAACCAAAAAACTGACTGAGTTCATGAAGAAAAAAACTATTCTTATGGGCCAGAGAACTCCGGAATATGACTGTTTCGGACTGGAATCCAGTATTTATGAGTTATATTCGGATAATAAAATATATTTTGGCAATCATGGTAATACTTTATAGGTCTGCTTCTTAGACGAGTCAACATTTAAAATTTCGGTGGGCAAAACTTCATTCGTCTGACGTTGCCCAGGAGCAAAATTCCACCAGGACTGCCTTGTGGAGAGGGCTAAAAACACCCTGTTATACCGCAACACACATAATGTTGTGGTCCATGATCTCATCCAAGGGTATGGGATGCCTCTATATCATGGAAGGGACCATGAGGCAAGACCAGTACCAGCGAGTACTGAAAAGTCGGCTCCAGCCAATGCTCATAATGGTTTCCTGGTGACGAAGAGTATGTGTTTATGCATGACTCAGTAGCCAGGAGTGTTACCGCATTATTGGCTGAAAAAAAGTCCGTATTTTGCCTTGCCCGGGTAATTCGCTGGTTATGAGCCCCATTAAAAACCTTTGGGAGCTAACGAAACGGGAGATTGCTAAAAAAGTCATCACCACCAAGCGGTAACTAATAGAAACTCTTTTCGGAGTATGGCATGGTAACCCTAATCTCCGGCACAATACAAAAATCTGCATAGATAGCATGCCCCGACGTTTGGAAGTTGTAATTAAAGCAAAGGGTGCTAATACTAAATATTAAAGTTATATATATATATATATATATATATATATATATATATATATATATATATATATATATATATATATATATATATATATGTATATGTATATATATATATATATATATATATATATATGTGTATATATATATATATATATATATATATATATATATATATATATATATATATATATATATATATATATATATATATATATATATATATATAGATAGTGTAAATTTCTTCATAAGTTTATAGCAGCAATAATAATAATACCTGTCTTATAAAAGTTATGGGTATCTGTCCCATTGCTTGACCATCCCCGATATGGGTTTTGACAACTTCTTCGAATGGTTTTTCAATTCCCTGCAATGAAAATCATACATTACATGAAAAATAAGCATTAAAAAAACTATATACATAGAAAACAAAAGGAACTATTGCCTCCTAACATATTTTGTATTTTATAAAATAAAACTAGCATATCATTTTTAACCACTTGTATCTTTAATATTTCTCTCCAACTGGTTTCGATAAGAACCTTGTCATCTTCAGAGATAGATATGTACATGTACATCCCTAAATATGACAACGTCCTTGTCGAAACCGGTTGGAGAAAAGTACCAAAAATACAAAGTTCTGGTTTTATTTTATAAAGTTTTATAAAATATGCCACATATCTGCAAAAAAAACATTCAAGAAATTACTATATGTATGGTATACAATTACAACTATGTATGTTTATTTCAATATGTAGATGGTTTTGAGAACTAGCTTGTGGAAGATGGTGTTAATTGACGGATAAATACTACTTCCGAAATTTGAGCAGTGTGGTTCTCAATGATGGGTAGAACAGTGAATGTTTCGCATGTACAAAGTGATCACTTAAACCAGCCTATGACAGGTGGTAACAGCCCTGTAAATACGTAAACTTTTAAATTCTTCTTCATCTATGCTGAGATATATATACATATCCTAAATTGCTAAACCCAGATTTGTTAGCAAAAAAATTAACACACTCAAAATAATGTTAATAATTGTGATTTAGTCCAGGGGTTCCCAATCTTTTTCAGCCCACGGCGCACTAACATGTTTAGTATTAAAACAATAGCAGCTATCGCTATGGCACTCGCGGTTTTAATTATAAAAAGAGAAACATTTGTGTTTTTTTTATTTACAAAAATACTTCAATTTCATAGTATTTCTGTGAACCTAAGCGGCTCATTATTAGAAATTTATTTATTTAAAAACATATTAAATACATAAATCATATATACATATAATATTCCCGATGAGTAATTTCTATTTCTCATGTTGGGACATGGGATTAAGATTAACAAGACTGGAACACAAATAATAAAGTAACAAAAAAGATTTTTAAATAACCAAAACTAATACTAATACATGGCAAAATATAAAAACAATAAACAGGTATAATAAATAGGCGCAAGAAGCATATTTAAATGAAATAAATGAGAAAACATAAGGTAAGAAGCATATTCAAAATAAACAAATGAGAAAATATAAAAAATTAGAAAATAAAACAAATGAGAAAATATAAAAAACATAAGGTAAAAACAAAATAAGAAAATATGACTAATCACTACATTTATTTCTTTCCATAAAGTACCTCTAAGATCATTTATTTTGGATCCCCGAATGGGTTTTATTTTATATATCGCTCACTCCTTTCAAGAACATCATAAATCAAAAATCGTCAATTTTCAGTTCTGCGTGTTTTCGGAATACCCAGAAAATGTACTATATGCCACCAAGAGAGGCATATTTTTAACTTAATATTTACCCACTACAGGGCAGAAAGTGTTGTTTTTGCATTTTGAAGAAAAGGTATTGTTTGATTATTTTTTTAAATATACTAAATATTTTTCAAATGGAGAAAAAACCTTCAGGTTTTACCTAAAAAGATCAGTTGCACAATAAAAAGTTCAATAAGTGGCTTGATATTTATTTGTAATACTTTGTATTATATTTTTAAACTTTAAAAACGTTCTCCTGAAAAATCAAGTTTTTTGATTTATGACGTTCTTGAAAGGAGTGAGCGATATGTCAGGCAGCTGGTTAATTTGGGTATTGGCTAATAGGTATCGAATTGTGGCAGAGTGGATTCGAACGGAGAAACTCTGACTCAATAGTCCGCGACACTAATCACGGGACCACAACCCGACACATGCCCGGGTTGCAAACCCGAACTCGTTTTAGATTGTACGTGGCCTTTCAGGAAAGTTTTTTTTTGGAAAATAATTAATATGTACAATGTTTTCGGCGAAAGTCAAGGTGAAAAGATAAGATAATTCAAGATAATAATAAATGTACTGTTACGTGGGTGAATATGTACACAAAAAACACATCACCAACAAAAACTATAAAGTACCTACCTAACTACCTAGTAACGAATAATTTTATTGATTATTCGTTACTGGGTAGGTACTTTAATGTGATTTAATGTAAAATACGACGAATCTATTTTAAAATAATCGACTTATTTGATTGATGAGCAATTGAAATTAACATTACAGTCTGTGCACATTTATTTTACCTCTAGTTTTTTTTACTGCCAAATAAATAATAATAATAAAAAAAAAACTAGAGGTTAAATAAGTGTGAAAAGACTGTAGTAGTGCTTAATTATTCAACCCTTATCCGCACCCGATGGTGAAAAGGGCACTGTATCATTTAAACGCAGTGTTATCTTGAACATATATCGTTAATACATGAAGGAAAGGTAATCAGCCCTCTGCTTCAGGTACGAGTCCAGGGTAATATTAAATAAATATTAAGAGTGAAAAATCACTGATATTTATTCGACCCCCTTCCCCCTGGGATTCGATGTCCTGTAAATACCTACCTAAATTGAAATATTAAAAAAACTAACTAACCATCACGCCGCTTCTCCGCAGGGATAGGCAGAGAGAATCGAACGCCACACCACCCTGTCCTTGCAAACATTCTTTGCCTCTTCTACATTCATGCATCTCCTCATACATACCCGACGATTATTACGACTCCTGACCAGGCCGCTTTCAAGTATTTGACATACCTGATTGTGCCAAGTTTTCCTCGGTCGTCCTCTGCTTCTTTTTCCAACTACATTCGCCTCATAAATTTGTTTAACCGTTCTTTCTTCACTCATACGCTCCACATGTCCAAACCATCTCAACACACCTTTCTTAATTTTATCGATAATGCTTATCTCAGCCTTACATTCTTTCCTTATTTCATCATTCGAACATCTATCAAACATCGTTTTGCCACACATTCGTCTGAGGGATCGCATTTCGACTGCATTCAGTCTGCTTTCATCCTTCTTTTGCCAACTCCATGCTTCGCTTCCATACATAAGGGTTGGAACCAGAACTCCATTGTATACTGCCAGTTTATGAATATGTAAATTTTTATTTTTAAAGTAAAAATTTACATATTCCCATATCAATATTTACATTCCACGTTAAGATGTTGATTAAATATTTCGGTAGTGCAAAGGGGCATATCTGTCTCAGACCAAATTTTACAGGAGATTAAAAAAAACTTCTGAATTTAAATAACTCATCTGTTTTATGTATTTTTATATGTACATATCCTAAGAAAACTAAATAAGTATTGCAACTACAGCTTTATTCTTTTGCCAGATTATGGAATACACTATTTTAGACATTTTGTGGAACAAACTTAAAAAATAAAAAAAATGACAGATATACTCCTTTGCCTTTACACTACCAATTTATATAAAGAGCTCTTAATCGGAGCAAAATCATTTATTAAATTATTATTAATATAAAACCTTTATCTGCACCCCAATGATGCATAGGGCACTGCGTCATATAAACGCAGTGTTATCTTGATCGTTTACACACGAAGGAAAGGTGATCAGTCCTCCGCTTCAGGTACCAATCCAGGGTAACAATATTGAATAAATATTACAGTGAAAAAATCAGTTATATTTATTTTACCCCCCTTGGGAATCGAACCCGGGATCTCCAGAACGGTAGCCGAGCGTGCTTACCATTACACTACGGAGGCGGACAACATTAAATTATTAAGTTAAATTTAATTCGAAATGCTAATTTAAAAATGTCAAACGTAGTAACCGCTACGTTACAGAGAAAGAACAGTAAATAAAGAGTGTTTAAAATGTATAAATAAATCTTGCTTATGAACATAAGTTTCTCGAGATGAAGATATTTGTCGAGGGGTCACGAGTCATCCTGTTATCGCGTTATTATCAAATTGAACTAAATCCCGCGCTCGGTCAAATGAATGTTATTCACACCACGTACCTTGGTTAGTTCCTTTTCGATTTCTCCCGCCCTGATCGTGAGAGGCCCCCTGACAGCGTATTCCACAAGCTTTAAATTACTATTGATATTCTCAAACGTGAGACACCACTTCCGTTTTTCAGATGCATTTTCAACGATGACACCGCCGCTCTTCAACATGTTGGCTGCTTCTGAACTCGACAAGCGAGACCTCCGGCTCGCAGAAACGCGAAGGCGGTATAATGCTCGGGATATCATTGCGAGAATAAAAAGCCAATTATCAATTATTATCTTTTAAGTCCAAATAGCATTATACATGTTATCATTCAAGTAGAATAGAGTCTAGACTGGTTCCTACCTCGTTGCACGCTGGCCGTAAAGTGTGCCAAGCTATTTTTATTGCGTTTGTCGAGTATCCATAGATTTCAACAGCTGCTGGATAAAAAGAAATATTTTATGTTTATGAATTTGTCTATTGTATATCCGGGTCGCGCGGACCAAATAAACAATTTTTAAATGATTTTTTAAAATTTAATATTTTCCTTGACTGGTTACCTGATAAACTAGACTTTATAATAATAAACTAGACTTCATAATAATTTGTCCGCCTCCATGGTGTAATGGTCAGCGTGTTTAGCTACCGTGCTGGAGGTCCCAGGTTCGATTCCTAGGGGGGAGGTAAAAATAAATATTAGTGATTTAACACTGTAATATTTATTTAATATTACCCTGGACTGGTTCCTGAAGCGCAAGAGTGATCACCTTGCCTTCATGTTAGTAATGATCAAGATAACACTGCGTCAATTTGATGCAGTGCGGATAAGGGTTATAAAAAAAAATGTCTAATTTATGATGAAAAGGGCCATTTTTACAGAATATCGTCTCAAAGAAGCTTGACATTGTTATTATTTACTATATATAATATTAAAAATAAATACAAAAGAGAAATCTTGTGTTTGTATTATTTACACAAATATTTCAATTTCAATTTATTTTTGTGAGCCTAAGCGGCTCATTATTATAAATAGGTATCAAATTGTGGTAGAGTGGGTTCGAACCGAGAAACTCTGATTTAAGAGTCCGCGACACTAACCACGGGACCACAACCCGACACCTATCTTACGCATATATACGAAATCAATTATGATCTAATTATTTTTTATTTATCTATAAATAGAGATGCACTCAGACGAATTAGCGATAAGGAGCTGTAATTAACGATTAAGTTAAAAATGATTCAATCTGATGACACAGTGCCCTATGCACCATTCAGTGCAAACAAGGGTCAGAATTCTAATGGTTTCTTCGCTAGAACGGAATATGTATTGATTATGTTATACGAAAATACATATTTTTCTCAAGGGATATATCGTACTCAGGGTGAAAATCAGGTCTGATGTTAATTTACTAATAATTTAGCGTTAAGCGCTGAGAAAACAAAATATACAAAATTAGCCTTTTCGAACGAAAAAAATATCGACAACGATGTAATCCTAAATAACAATACGCTAGATTTAATTAAAAGCGCAGGTTTTCTACGTTATTTTTCTTTTTTGTTATCTATTTACTGACTGTTCATTTGTTCTTTATTTTTTAATTGATGTGCAATAAGTGTATTTGTATGTACTAATACTTACCTGTATTTGAGAGAAATAAAACTTTTGGAATAAATTCTAATTTAAGGAAATTTTGAGTGTCGTAATTAAAAAATAAGTAGCTTCATTTCATAAGAAAATAATTTCTGTGCGATTGTATTTTGAAAGTATACTTTCTGATCATTATGTTATTATTAGCTTGAAATGAAAAGAACTTTTTCTCATTTGTTAAATACCATTTAGGCTCGATCATTTATTCAAACAACTCATTTTATATTGTTATTATTATTTCTGACACTCATTTTATAGAGGTTAAACTTATGTCGTTTGACGTGTCGGTGGGGGGCAAGTGTGTCCAAAAATAAAATGTTGTTTTCGTTTAAAAGTAACATGATGGTGTTATAAATTATTTCACTTCCTTATCTTTGCTATTTTGTGGGCAAAGGTGCATACGTCTTTTGTCACGTTTGCCTAATATTTTCTAAATTAATCTTCAAATTATACAATATTAAATGTTATCAGTGTTTTTGCAGAATGTACCAGAAAGTGCGGAATAACATTTTAACACCCTTAAACGAAAATTTTAAAACAAGAAGTGGAATCACAAAATCTGGAAATAAAATCGAATCGAATTTAGCGCCTGCAAAAGAAGTTCATACTAACGGCATAACTCATTCATGAAAAGTAGAAAATCCTCTTTGAAAACAATTTTTTTTTTTTAAATACATTTCTGGTTATTTCCATCACCTGTGTAGTTAAAATATAAGATATTTTTACTAGTTAAAAAAATATTGGTAGTCAACAAAATTTAGCACTTAGTAAAATATGATTGTTATCAGACATAACGTGGTCATAGAGGAGAATGTGACCTAGTGCATTTTTTTTTACAAAAACGTGATCATTGACTATTTGTTATTTATTATCTTACTAGCTTAATATTGCCCTGAAAAAATCCCAAAGTGATTTTTAACTATGATTTATTATATATTGACTTGTTAAAAATTACTAACTGCATTGATATTTATTTTCTTGCCAAGCAAAAGTGACTGAAATGGCCCTCCTGAACATTTTACGTTTTGTTAGTTGCTCACTTTCTCCTGTACAACTACGATATATGTTATAAAAAATTAAATTGAAAAACACGAGAATTGGAACAAAAATAAGTAAATTGCATAAACTTGTGTTCATAGATGTTTTGTTTCAACAAACGTGCACATTTTCAAAACTTTCAAATGCCAAATAAAAGTTTTACTTGCAGAAATCATTGATACTTAGAATGAGATCTTGTGGTTCTCTCGTTATTTAACTTAAATCACTACTCATAAGTCATAAGAATAAATCTGTCAAATATGGTAAACAGAGGTGTACGACTGTCCAAACTTAAAACACAGTAAGGGACTTTTTTTTGTAGTACGTTTTTCTTTGCATTTTTGGACTAGTAGAATCTACTTAGTCCAAAAATGCAAAAAAACCTACTACAAAAAAATGTCCCTTACTGTGTTTTGAGTTTGGACAGCTGTGTACCATTTACAATAATTTACACTAGGGGATTTCTTAAAATATATATTTATAAAGAATCTCATTTCGATTAGTATGAAAAACACAAACCTGATTACCTTTTAAAATTACTCCCTAATGCCTAAATGAATAACGAATTTTCAATTTTATTGAATTGCAGAAGTAGGCAGGTGCTATTACGTTAATATTGTAATTTGTAAATACCTTAGGTACATTCAAGTTAAAGGTAGGTAGTTGTTTACGACATGGTAAGTACACTGAAGATAAATGATACACAAACATAAAACGTACCAACCCGTAGGTATATAATACGAAGGTATTACGATTCGCTATGATTTCAGATCATCTATTTTCGCCAGCGATACTTTATTTGCAATTTTCACTTAGTCGCGAGCGGGTTGAATTTTCGTGTTATTTTTTACTTTTTGGAGGGATATAATATCAATCAATAATGGCTACGCCAAACCGTTGTATGGCCATGGATAATGTTAATCCTAATCTCAAAACTATGGAGTACGCTATTATAGGCCCGTTGACTAGACGAGCGGAGATAATCGATAAAGAACTTCAGTCAAATGTATGTATTGCCATTTTTTATCAGTTTAAAACTTTTATTCGAGGGAAAATGCTGTGAGTTTTTCGTGTATTATTTCTTCTTCTTCTTCCTAACCCTTATCAGAACCTAAAGGTACACAGTATTGAAGTGGTCATTAATTATATGAAAGGAGGATGATCAGTCTTGCGCAACAGGCTTCAGGTACCAAAGTTAAGGGTGATATTTTATAAATATTAAAGTAAAAGAGTAGGAATAAATATGCCCCATAATAATACTCGTACATGTATTTAACTATTTATTTATAATTTTTAGTTATCAATTCACTTCTCGTCATTTCATGGAAGATGCATATCGGCTCTCCAAACTCAAAACACAGTAAGGGACATTTTTTTTTAAGTACGTTTTTTTGCATTTTTGGACTAATCAGATGCTACTATAATGTATATTTAAAAAAAAAACAAAAACATTACAATTGCGTTACATTACAAACAAATCACAACCATCATTGCTTTGGAAAAAATAAAATTACAATGATCACTATGGTATAAAACTAGTTGTGAGAATTATAAACCAGGAAAATGAGAGGAAAAATAATAAATAAATAAAATAAATATTAAAGAAATAATACGAAATGAGAAAAATGAGTCTGAAATATTTTGAAGCTGTAAAGCTTTTAAATAAATTGGTCGGTATTCATTTATTTATTTTATTTTTTTATGGTAGACTAGGCCCATTAAAAACAACGATTATATTTATGGAATTAACAAGGTTCACTGAAAAAAACGAAGACAGGGTCTGGACTAGTCATTTAGTGATTGTTTAGTGTCAGCACGCTCGGCTGCCGTACTGGAGATCCCGGGTTCGATTCCCAGGGGGGGGGGTCAAATAAAAAAAAGTGATTTTTCCATTCTAATACTAATTCAATATTACCCTGGACTGGTACCTGACGCGGAGGGCTGATCACCTTTCCTTCATGTGCTAACTATCAAGATAACACTGCGTTTATATGATGCAGTACCCTATGCACCATCGGGTGCGGATGAGGATTTGAAGAAGAAGATTTTTAAAGAGGCCGGACAAGTAATTATGATAATAAAAAAAAAAACAACTAACCACCACCCCGCTTTCCCGCAGGGGTAGGCAGAGGGAAAAGAAAGCCAAACCAATCTGTTTCTGCAAAAATATTCGCCTCTTCCACAGTCATGCATTTAATTACACATACCCGTTGATTATTCCAACTCCTGTCCACGCCCAAGTATTTGAAATACTCGATTATGCCAAGTTTTCCTCGGTCCTCCTCTGATTCTATTTTCAACTAGATTTGTCTCATAAAATGTTTTACTTTTCTTCGTTCGATTCACAGGCCCAATCCATCGAGACACACCTTTCTTAATTTTATCGATCGAGTGCTTATCTCAGCGTTGTTTTCTTTCCATATATCACCATTTGAACACTATCATACATTGTTTTGCCGCGCATTCGTCGAAACTATAAAAAGCAATGAAATATACACAATGACATTAAAATAAATACATACAAAGAAATAAATTTACAATGATAAATAAAATCCGGGCATTTACCAGCAACTACAAAGTTACATATCACTCACTCCTTTCAACAACGTCATATATCAAAAAATTGATTTTTCTGGAGATCGTTTTTAAAGTATTAAAGTATTAATAAAATGTATTAAAAATAAATATCAAGCCACTTATTGAACTTTTTACTGTCCAACAGATCTTTTTAGGTAAAACCTGAATGTTTTTTCTCCATTCGAAAAATATTTAGTATATTTAAAAAAAAAATAAACAATACCTTTTCTTCAAAATGCAAAAACAACACTTTCTGCCCTGTAGCGGGTAAATATTAAGTTAAAAATATGCCGCTTTTTCTGGGATAAAGTACATTTTCAGGGCATTCTAAAAATACGCAGAACTGAAAATTGACGATTTTTGATATACGACGTTGTTGGAAGGAGTGAGCGATATCTAAATGCATATGTTTTTTTTTTAATTTATCTGCCTAAATAAATTGATAACTAATCTCAAATGTTAAAAAAATGATAGCACGGTTCACGGTCACTATAAATGAAAAAAATGTCATTATAATAACTTCTCAAATTATAAGCTACATAAAAAAAAATTGAATCATGTTTTCAGGCGGGTCTTAAGTATGTGAATATAATCCAAGATTCGGACCTCGCATACAAATAAAAAGAGTCTCTGCTTAATAAAACCTTTCCTCATTTCAATATAGATGGCTGTTGTGAACTCACACGTAATGTAAATAATAATTAATTCAGATTTGTGAACAAGTATTTGGACACACTCTAAATGTTGTATACTAATAATACTTTTATGATATTAGTGAAATCTAAGACATATTGTATACTAATAATACTTGTATGATATTAGTGAAATCTAAGTCATATTTGTATACTTATAATACTTGTATAGTATTAGTGAAATCTAAGACATATTGCATACTAATAATACTTGTATGATATTAGTGAAATCTAAGACATATTTGTATACTTATAATACTTGTATGATATTAGTGAAATCTAAGTCATATTTGTATACTTATAATACTTGTATAATATTAGTGAAATCTAAGACATATTTGTATACTTATAATACTTGTATAATATTAGTGAAATCTAAGACATATTTGTAAACTAATATTACTTGTATGATATTAGTGAAATCTAAGACATATTTTGTACTAATAATACTTGTATGATATTAGTGAAATCTAAGTCATATTTGTATACTAATAATACTTGTATAGTATTAGTGAAATCTATGACATATTTGTATACTTATAATACTTGTATGATATTAGTGAAATCTAAGACATATTTGAAGAAAGATTATGCACATCAAACCAACCATGACTTTAATGCATTTTGTATCACTAGGCGCGCAATATAGAATATAATATAACTACTTAGTTACTTTTGACAATTATCGTGATGATTTAATTTTTCTTACCTTCTTATCTTTGCTATTTAATATGTGTGAGAAGGTATGTAGCTTGAATTATGTTTACCCAATTCTCGCTTACATTACACGAATATTCATGCTATCAGTGTTTGAATCACCTGAATGTGCAAAAAACATATAAACACCCTAAAACGAACATTTCCTAAACTAAAACTAAAAAAAACATGAGATATTATTACGAGCTCAGAATTTCTGAAAGCTAAAATCATTTTAGAGCTGTGTAAATTTAAGCCCCTGGAAAAAAAATTGCCTCACACTTTAGCTAGTTATTTTATTTTGTGCCTCCGTGGTGTAATGATTAGCGCGTTAGGCTACCATGCTGGTGCTCTCGGGTTCGATTCCCAGATGGGCGGTGAAAGTAAATATTAGTGATTTTACACTCTAATATTTATTTAATATTACCCTGGGCTGGTCCCTGAATGGCAGGAGTGTTCATCTTGCCTTCATGTAAGTAACGATCAAGATTAAACTGCGTCAAAACGATACAGTGCTCTATGCACCATTGTGTGCGGATAAGGGTTAGAAGAAGTTATTACAATAACTTCTTCTTCTTTACAATAGTTTGAGTGTATACTTGAACAAGTAAATACTCTAAAAGGACGTACTCAAAATGTAATTAAAATTACTAATTAAAGTATGTATCAACTGTTGTAAAAGTATGTTAATACCCAGACTTCCATATTCTTTTTCATCTTTGTTGAAATGTCAAAAATAAGACATTTCACATATCGCTTACTCCTTCCAACAACGTCATATTTAAAAAAAACTTGCTTTTTCAGGAGATCGTTTTTAAAGTTTAAAAATATAATAAAATGCGTTAAAAATAAATATCAAGCCACTTTTTGAACGTTTTACTATGCAACAGATCTTTTTAGGTAAAACTTGAATGTTTTTTCTCCATTTGAAAAATATTTAGTATATTTAAAAAAAAAATAACAATTCCTTTTCTTCGAAATGCAAAAACAACACTTTCTGTCCTGTAGCGGGTAAATATTAAGTAAAAATATGCCGCTTTTGCTGGGATATAGTACATTTTCTGGGCATTCCAAAAACATGCAGAACTGAAAATTGTCGATTAAAATTGTCGCAGAAAATGTAATATATGTATATATATATATATATATATATATATATATATATATATATATATATATATATATATATATATATATATATGTGTATATATATATATATATATATATACATATATATATATATATATATATATATATATATATATATATATATATATATATATATATATATATATATATATATATATATATATATATATATATATATATATATATATATATATATACATATATATATATATATATATATATATATATATATATATATATATATATATATATATATATATATATATATATATATATATATATATATATATATATATATATATATATATATATATATATATATATTACATTTTCTGCGCATTCTGAAAACATGCACAACTGAAAAATGACGATTTTTGATATATGACGTTGTTGAAAGGAGTGAGCGATATAACCAATGAAAAAAATACTTCCGACTACATTTTCTGAATTTCATTTAAACAAAAAATTGAAACCAAAAAGAACATCTATGGTGAGATATTATTTTTGGTTTCAATAATAACAAGTAAGTATTCACTTAAGTAAGTAGCCACTGCTTTGATACAATGCAATGCTTTATATATACATTTTAATTAATGTTTTACTTAGTGAATATATATCATTAAGTAAACCTTAAAAGGTTATGAATAATCAAAAATAAAACAAAGACAGCCGACATTAATAGGTTAATATTGTTCTTTGTATAATTTACGTGAAGCGACACACAGGAGATAAATTGTGTGCAAACATAATATTTTATACCTTCCTATGTCTGTTCACAACGAACGAGCTCAGATATTTTCGCAAGTGATATACTCGTAGCAACTAACTTGTAATTTCCACGTCGCCCAGAGCGGGTCGAATTGTCTTGTTCCTCTGAAAATCCAGATTTTGTCAACTATGGCTACTGCAAACCGTTGTATTTCCATGGATAATGTGAATCCTAATATGAAAATAATGGAATATGCCGTTCTAGGACCTTTGTCAATCAGAGCGGGAGTAATTGACAAAGAACTGAAAGATGTATGTTTTTTTAATTGATTTTATTTAAGTTCACATATCGCTCACTCCTTTCAAGAACATCTTAAATCAAAAATCGTCAATTTTCACCTGTGCATGTTTTCGGAATGCCCAGAAAATGTACTATATCCCAGCAAAAGAGGCATATTTTTAACTTAATATTTACCCGCTACAGGGCAGAAAGTGTTGTGTTTGCATTTTGAAGAAAAGGTATTGTTTAATTATTTTTTTAAAAAAACTAAATATTTTTCAAGTGGAGAAAGTTTAAAGTTCACAGTAAAAAGTTTAATAAGTGGCTTGATATTTATTTTTAATACATTTTATTAATACTTTAATACTTTAAAAACGATCTCCTGAAAAATCAAGTTTTTTTTTTATTTATGACGTTTTTGAAAGGAGTGAGTGTTATGTTACTTTGTCGTTGCTGGTAAATACCCAGATTTTATTTATCATTATACAATTATTTCTTTGTATGTATATATTTTAATGTCATTGTGTATATTTCATGTCATTGTGTAAACTTGCTTAAAATAACATTTCGTCAAAATTAAAAGTGACCGTGAAAATCAACATATCGTGGGTATACTGGCAAAAAACGTTAACTCGAAAATATGCAATTTTGACTAATGAGACAGTTTTATACAGTTTTCAACTTTCTTTAAACTAGCTAAATGCAGTAAGTAGTTTGAAATGTCATATTAACGTGGTTTTTAAAGTAAATTACATTTTAAGTTTATTAGCGGGTTTATTACTCAGGCTAAAAGCTTAAAATTATTCAATCAGGGGTTATAGAGTTAACTTTACTAAAAATTATTTGATTTTTTTACCGAACGCCGAATATTACGAAAAATGATAATTTTGTTACACATATGATTTGATTTGATTTGTGACAATTAAATGGATTATTTTGTTCCAGGGTGTTACCAAACCATTCAAAGACACCATCAAAACCACCATAGGAGATTGCCATGCAATGGGACAAATACCCATGACGTACATACGACAGGTAATTATTTTAAACGTATACATACTTATGTATATAAAAGGTAAATCGTACACTAAGATATGTTTGTCCGTGTCCATAATGTAGTGGTAAGAGCGCTAGGCTACCATGCTGGAAGTCCCGAGTTCGATTCACAAGAGCGTCAAAATAAATATTAGTGATTTTTCAGTCAAAATATTTATTTAATATCACCCTACAGTACCTGCAGCGCAAGGCTTTCCTTCGCGTATTAAACGAACAAGATAATATTGCTTCTTTACGATGCAGTACCCTATGCACCAATGGGTGCAGATAAGGGTTAGAAGAAAAAAAAGAAGAACATATGTTACCTACTTAAATGTATATTTATATATAGCAGTCAGTGAAAGTCATTTCATTACGCAGGTTCCGTAAATTGCAACATTATTTACTATTATTCCAAATAGGTATTGTTGCAATTTCTTAGTTCATGATTTTTAGTCAGCTATTAACATTTTTAATGTCTATGAGCCTATGAAAATCTATGGTTAAGACAGAAAAGAGCAATGGATAGTACTATTTTTTTACGTGACTGTTTTTATTTGACCGGTTTTCCACTAGGGATTTTTTTTGTATTCCATCCAGAATTCAGTGAAAATTGTAAGCCTTTCATATGAATTATCTTTTAGCAAATTAAAATACTGTTAAATATAATTTTTACATACCTTTGAAAATCTTTAAATGTCATTATCTAAATCATATTTTAGGTTCTTTCTTTGGTGTCATATCCTGAGCT
Source organism: Brachycentrus maculatus (assembly GCF_059751285.1). Taxonomy (NCBI): domain Eukaryota; kingdom Metazoa; phylum Arthropoda; class Insecta; order Trichoptera; family Brachycentridae; genus Brachycentrus; species Brachycentrus maculatus. The sequence continues at coordinate 106,306 of NW_028280801.1, forward strand.
GCTTCTTAACGACCATCGTTTTCCTGAAGATATGAAAGAAAAGGCCAGAACAATTCTTGGAGGATGCAAGTGAGTTTTATAATTATCTTGAATAATGAAACGTTTTACTTATGAATACCATGATGTGGATAACGAAAAACATATCGTCGTCAGACAGGAGAAAGTGACCAAGTACATTTTTTACAAAAACGTGATTATTGACTATTTGATATCTTACTAGCTTAATATTGCCCTGAAAAAACCCTTTGTTTTAATTACGTGACTCTGAAATCTATGTACGGCTTATACAATACCGCTTATCATGTCCCTACTCAGACTTTATAAGTTTCATAGCCTATGCCTACTTGTGAGTGGATTTACTCTTTATGTTTAAAGTTACTATAATTTCATGTAATTCATGAGCGAAAATTCTAGGCAAAAACACTCGCTATCTCGCTAGAGGCATGAGTTTATACATTTAATTGATTCTAAGTTAGCACAGAAGTTACTTAGGTGTATGATTTTAATTCTTGATTTTTACTCAGGTAGTGAATTTACTTATGTGTTCTTATATATCTATGTGCATACTTACGAGTACATTACTTTACCCCTAGGAATACTACATGCTTAACTTATCATTACACTTTAAATTCCAAAGCGATTTTAAACTTGGAAGTATAATATATTGACTTGTTAAAAATTACTAACTGTATTGATGTTTATTTTCTTGCCAAGCAAAAGTGATTTAAATGGCCCTCCTGAACATTTATGGTTTTGTTAGTTGGTCACTTTCTCCTGAACGACTACGATATACGGATTACACTCGACACAAAACCATTGAAAATGTGCCAAGCGTTTGATCACGAGGAGTCGTAGGGGGAAGCGGGGCCGTACAGAAAGTCCTCTACTTACGTGAATTCGTACTTACACGATTTAAAAAAATTGTGAGAAATTAAAATAACAAATCTTTCCGCGTTTCCATTTTCAAAAAGAAACATTTTTTAAAAAGAACTCACAAAGTCTTTGAAGGCTTGTCTGTAGGTAGGATAAATAATAAAAATACTAATGCAATCCACGATAATGACCAAAAATAGAGGAATATAAATAGTAAATCAGTAGTTTGAAGTTAAATATAAGTATGTATTTAAAGTACATTTATAATAATGATGTACCTACGTATCTGATTAATATCTTCAAAAAATAATGTGTAATTAAATATATGCATGTAGATCTATCTTGTTTTCACGTATGTACTATATCCTTTGAAACTAGCGCATATTTTTTTTACATAAATTGTATACATGTATTTAAAAGAACAATAATGAAACATATTTTTTTTAATTCGCAGAGACCCACCAAGCCAGGTGGCTTGGTGTGTCTTGTCGGTGTAGTTCTTTTTACATGTCGCTCACTCCTTTCAAGAACGTCATAAATAAAAAAAACTCGATTTTTCAGGAGAACGTTTTTAAAGTTTAAAAATATTATACAATGTATTAAAAATAAATATCAAGCCACTTACTGAACTTTATACTGTGCAACAGATCTTTTTAAGTAAAACCTGAAGGTTTTTTCTCCATTTGAAAAATATTTAGTTTATTTTTAATAATAATTAAACAATACCTTTTCTTCAAAATGCAAAAATAACATTTTCTGCCCTGTAACGGGTAAATATTATGTTAAAAATATGCCCCTTCTGCTGGGATATAGCAAATTTTCTGGGCATTCCGAAAACATGCACAACTGAAAATTTATGAATTTTGATTTATGACGTTCTTGAAAGGAGTGAGCGATGTGCTTTTTTATTGTTTTTATCCATTTTAACGAAAAATACACACAAAAAAAAAGAAAGAAAAAATTAAAAGATATAAACTATTACATACCATCTAACAAAATCTAAAAAAAATCTCTGAAAAAAATTTTTTTTTCGACTTACGAAAACCTTTGGAACGAATTAATCACGTAAGTAGAGGACTTACTGTATACTGTTTCAGTCACTCCTAGTCGTAATAATCTATGCGTCAGACAAAGTCAGACAATATTGGAGACAAAGAGCACCAACAATTTTCACCGTTCATCCGCCTCCGTGGTGTAATGGTTGGCGTGTTTGGCTACCGTGCTGGAGGTCCCGGGTTTGATTCCCAGGGGGGGTGAAAATAAATATTTGTGATTTTACAATCTATTTATTTAATATTACCCTGGACTGGTCACTGAAGCGCAAGAGTTTTACCTTGCCTTCTTGCAATTAACGATCAAGATAACACTGCGTATTGACGTATTGATCGTATTGACGATGTAGTGCCCTATGCACCATTGGGCGCGGATAAGGGTTAGAAAAAACTTTTATAAAACTCTTTTAATACCATACAATATGACTCCAAATTTGTTTTCCAAAACGTCCAATTTGATTTGTTAAACTTCCAATTTGTTATGTAAAGTGTCCAATTTGGACTGTAAAACCTCCAATTTGAATTGAAAAACCTGTACTAATCTATTGGTTGGTTGGATTAAATTGCTTCTTAGCAGTAAACCTAATTGATGCGAAAAATAATATTTTTCAATAAAATAAATAAAATATAAAAAAAACACTAACAAAAACCCTTATCCGCACCCGATGGTGCATAGGACACTGCATCATATAAACGCAGTGTTATCTTGATCATTAACACATGAAGGAAAAGAGGTCAGCCCTCCGCTTCAGATACCAGTCCAGGATAATATCGAATAAATATTAGAATAAAAAAATCACTTATATTTATTTGACCCCCCCCCCGGAAATCAAACCCGGGACCTCCAGTACGGTAGCCCAGAATGCTGACCATTATACTACGGAGGCGGACGAAATAATATATATTTTTAAAACTGTCTTTGTATTTTCACTCCAGAGGCGGGTCCATCGGTTCATACTCGGATTCTTTCGGTGTGGAGGTTATTAGAAGACACGTTGCAGAATACATCACTAACCGAGACGGCATTCCGAGCCACTGGGAAAATATCATCCTGACTTCTGGTGCTTCTGAAGCCATCAAATCAGTTCTCAATCTCCTCGTTTGTGAGATTGATGGAAAGGTTCCAGGTAAGAATTTAATCTAATTTAAGCTAAAGAAAATATGATAACGGTATATATCTTCTTCTTCCTGGCTACATCCCGACTTATCATCTTTGTGTCTACAAAGACACTAAGACGATAAGGTTTTGTGTCTTTGAAGACGCAAGACTGCTGGGGTCAGCTCTCCTCTTCCTCAGGTTGTAGGTCCTTCTGTCATGGACAACGTCATTTAGGCCATGTCTTCGAACCATGTTCTCTTTGCAGCATCCCTGAATTTTTTGGTCTTCTTCTAAATATCTTTCCAGGAAGATCTATTCTATAGCCTGCTTTACGACATGCTCAGGTATATTTTTTTTGTAGCTAATACTTATAACAACTCTATATTTTGTCCGCCTCCGTGGTGTAATGGTCAGCGTGTTTAGCCACCGTGCTGGAGGTCCCGGGTTCAATTCCCAGGGGGGGTGAAAATAAATATTAGTGATTTTACACTGTAATATTTATTTAATATTACCCTGGACTGGTTCCTGAGCGCAAGAGTGATCACCTTGCCTTCATGCAAGTAATGATTAAGATAACACTGCGTCAATTCGATGCAGTGCCCTATGCACCATAAGGTGCGGGTAAGGGTTATAAGTATGTAATATTTTTTTGGAACTTGAATTTTTACTGGTAAAAGCCCTCTGGGCGTTTGTATGAATAAATAAATAAATAAATAATACCTTAAAATGGTGACGTTATCCCATTACAGTACAAGTTAGTATATGCATTCATTATTTTTTCCCATTATTTCAGGTTGTCTCATTCCAATTCCTCAATACCCACTGTATTCCTCTACATTAGCGGAGTTTGGTATAGCTCAGGTTGGATATTATCTGAATGAATCAGATAATTGGAGTCTGGAGATTTCAGAGTTGGAGCGATCTGTCACCGAGGCCAGAAAAACTTGCAATCCAAGGGCTATTGTCATCATCAACCCCGGAAATCCAACTGGGCAGGTAATACAATTAGAAGATGTAATAGTGTTTGGCTGAATTAGCCATTTCCCAAAACTGCAAGAGTATAATTGTATTGTTCTTTTTTTAAGGTGTTGACGAGGCAAAATATAGAAAACATCATCAAGTTTGCTTATAAAGAAAGGCTGTTTTTGCTTGCTGATGAGGTGTATCAGGGTAATGTTTATGCGGAAGGATCGCAGTTTTATTCCTTCAAAAAGGTAGGTAAAGAATATCATATATGATTTTGAGAAATAAAAAGACTTTGTTTTTATTTCTCAAAATAATATGTCAATATGATCCAAAGTTAATGCTTTCAATATTCAAAACAAAGAATAACATATTCGTAAAACGGAATAAGGATTTTCACTCTCAAAACTAAACCTGTAAGAAAATTGCTTTGATGCATAAATTAATTTGATAAAAACTGTAAAGGGTAAAATTTTAGTGCATCAAAGTGACATTTATTAAGAAAATATATTCAACTATTGAGATTGTACATATTTTTAAGTTGTCAAATTATTTTGTAAATAAAAATTGAAAGAAAAGAGGTTTCAGAACTTGAGTTTTTGGTCAAACACCCAATCATTTTTCTTCCCTACCCTAAATAAGTAGAGTTACTTACTTACCTGATCTCGCTCCTACTCAAAAGACCTTTCTATAAAGTTCTCTAAAAATTAATTATTTCCTAAATCATTCAACAGGTTCTGACTGAATTGGGACCCCCCTACTCCACTCTGGAGCTCGCCAGCTTTATGTCAGGATCCAAGGGCTACATGGGCGAGTGTGGTCTACGTTCAGGATACGTGGAACTTGTCAACGTCTGTCCACAAGTTAAAGCAACACTTCTCAAAGCTGTTTCTGCCATGCTCTGTCCAAATGTCATCGGCCAAGTTGTTATGGATTGCGCGGTAATTATTTTATTTTCTTTTTCATACCTTTTTATTTGATTGAATACATTATTTTATGTGTGACCTGTGAAAAAGTGTAGACCATGTGGTTCTCATGTACTGTATGGTTTAAAAAAGTAGATAGCTCTACAGATACACACATATAAATGATCTTTTTTACATCATTACCTATTTTTTATTTGATTCCTAATAGGTGGCCCCACCTAAGAAAGGAAGTCCATCATATGAGCTGTTTGCTAAAGAAAAGGCTAAGATTCTTGGATCCTTGGCATTCCGAGCTAAGATGGTCACTGATGCATTCAATACTTTTGAAGGCATTCATTGTAATCCCGTTCAGGTATGTATTTCTTGCATATTTTTAACACACGCCATGTAATAAATCAAACTGCTTACATCTTAGATAAGTTCTTTATTAAAATATCTGTTTCCGAGATTGCGTTATAGAACTATGTTAGATAAGTACAATACATATTTATTTAAGAAAAAATATTTGCTTATCATGAACATTAAAATAGACTTTTGTAAAATGTTATACTATTTTTTTCAGTAGGTAATTAATGGGAAAAATACTTATTTGATTTTGTCACTCCCCATAGAAGTTTTTTTTTTTAATATCATAATTGTAAATATTTCATTGACAATTTGTGATTGGTGTGTAGTTTTTGGTCTTAGATTTTTCAAAATTGTTTTAGGGTGCCCTTTACGCTTTCCCTCAAATTACACTGCCTCCAAAGGCTATTGAAGCTGCCAAAAAGAAAGGGATGCCAGCGGATACGTTCTATGCCTTTGAATTACTCGAAAAAACTGGTTTGTTTATTTATTATACTAGTTATTATATTATTAATTTAAGGAATAGTATATATGTTAAGAAGAATTTGAATAGATGTATCATCTATCATTTCATCAATCCTAACATGTTATTTGTTGGAAATGCTTAAAAGCGTCTTTAACACACTGTTGGTAGAGCGGGAGACGCTTATAAGCGTTTTATTAGCTTCCTTATGGTACAGCGCGAGAGGCCAAAAAACATTGTACAGATCGGAGTTGGGTTTGCGGTTACTTGTGATTAGTATATGACCTTAATTAGTACACTAATTAAGGTCGGTGTTGATGAAAAAACCGCACACCAGTCTCAGGAATGGCCACTGAATTACTGGATAACAGGATTAAATTATCCAGCCTCTGGAATGGCTTTTCAGTTACTGAATAAAAGGACCGAGCTATCCAGTTTCTGGAATGGCCACTCAACTACCGGGCAAAATAATTAAATCATGGAGTCTCTGGAACGGCCACTTAGTTGCATGTTTTTATAGGTGTCTGTATAGTATCTGGCAGCGGATTTGGACAGAAGGAAGGGACATTCCATTTCAGAACCACCATCTTACCACAAACAGAAAAACTTCAAGAAATGCTGCAGAGATTTTCTAAATTCCACAAGGAGTTCATGAATGATTTTGGCACAAAATCTGCATTGTGATAAAACTGGTAAAATAAATAACACAAATTAAACAAATCGTAGTAATTTTATTTATATCATTAAATGGAAAACATAGACAATTTGTTCCCTCATTCATTTAAAATATTAAAGGACATTCTACCTGTACCTGTACAACTTCTTTTGATTTGATCATTTAACGATTGTAAACATGAGCTCAGTTTCTTGCCGGAGCGATAACATAATGATTATAGGCATATGTTTTATTACAAAATAATATATTCATCGCAAGACTTGCGAAGAGGATTTTAAATTAATAATTCATTTTAGATACTACTTTTCTGCATATTATACAAAATATTGAATTGACTGAATTGTTTGAGCTATTAAAATGGTTTTATTTCAAAATTAGTTCAATAAAAAACGTAACAGAATACAATTGATTTACAATTGATGTAATAAAACAGTTTACGTATTATAAAATGTCTTTTTACTTTTCACTAACAAGTTTTCTAAGTTAAAATGTTGGTCATTTCCGTAAGTACATTTTGCGTTTGAATGGTTTGATAATGCAGAAAGTGTATTACCTATTTTTTCATCTTCTTTAAAATGAATATATTTATCAACTTTATTATTAAAAATATACACTAAAGAATTATACATAAAAAACAGTATTCTATTTAAACTAAAGAAACTGTAATATTGACAATTTAAATACAATACTTACATCTAAACACTTTATTTATGAATATTGGTATTTTAATTGGACGGTGTCACATGATATATTAATTTCATATTTTTACAGGTAGTCATCTAATAATATTTCATGGCATACGAGATACATTTAGCATTCGCTAAAAATAAAAGATAAATCACATTGTCCTTTAAATAAACATTTGTGTATAATATAATGAAACTTTATAGAGGAATGACTCGTTTAAGGAATGCCTGAATTAAAAATACTAACTTATATTCATTTGAAGTGCAAAACATAGACAAAGGACAAAGCGGTCAAAACTATAAGAGATTTTGATGTTGGAATGTAAAAATCACACAATTATTTAGAAATAAAGCATTCAGTAGAAATTCTACTAGATCCACTTCGATTAGCCTCCAAAGAGACTTATCTTGTGGACATCTTTATTAAAAGCATATTTACAACTTACTATACACCTTAATCCCGATTAAAAAAATATTTATCTCTCTTTAAAAAATTAGCAACATTGATGATATTGTATATTAATATTTCTCTTCCCCATTGCTCTGATAAAAATCCACGCATTCTACTCTTTTATTCCATCACATTTCTTTATTTACACTTATAAAACAGATTCGCAATATATTAAACCTACATACATAACATTTAAATAAAACTATAGACGTATGGCAATCTATTTAAGCCTTTTTCATATGTAATAGATCAAAACCACAAATATAGAAACTACAGTATTGTAATTACTCCATTGTTTATGAACTACCGGTCTACGGTCTACGTCAGTTGAATTCTGTCGTATAATAATAAATCATTATTTACTTCGATTCGCTTACTCATCATTGCGCAAACAGAAATATAACTTTCATAAACAAATATAGTATATTCTTAATAACTTGCAATAAACAATATTTAAATATCGCAACAGAAACTACGACTTAATTACACATTCAAATATCCGCTTACATTTGCAGAACTTTAAAAATACCTTTGCCGAAGGGATATTCAAAATATTACAAAAGGACATTAGTTAATTCGACAAACATTTTCTTTTACTCTGTTGTACAGTTAACTGAAGCACAAATTTTAGGAATTCGGTATTATATCCTTTACGAAATTTCATATTTTGGTCAATATTTTGTATTCATCAGAAATTTAAAACCTTATCAGAGTCATGTTAATAAAATAGAACCTCTTAAATATACATTTAAAGATATTTAATAACAATATTTATCTATGTATTTGAAAAATAAATGACTTTCTAATTAAATTACAAAAATTAATTCAATAAATGAGGTTATAATGGGCATTTACTTGATTTTCAAATATTTATTTTATTATTCAATCATTATCCTGGTTCATTTATTTAAGCTTTTTTACTCAACTTTCTGTTGAAATATGAATAAAAATGTGCAGACTGTCTTTTATAATTATAACTTACACCCGAAAATATTCAAGTTGAAAGCTATTCCAATAAAAAAATAATGATTTAGTTTAAAATGTCTTTCAATAACAAATTCACTACCGAGAATCAACACCAGGTCTAGGATATACATTATTCTGGTCACTTTCAAGTAATCGTTCCATTGCTGCCAAAAAACATTGTCTCAAAAATGGATTCTTACATAACAGTGAGTTTATATAAGATGAATTAGAGCCATAATAGGTCAATGTGTTAATCCATTTACTTTATATCTTTCCATTATTCAATTGATTTGAAGTAAAAATTAATAATAGTCTAGAACACTCTTACGGGGTGAAAAGCCATAAAATAATAACATAAATTACAATGGACTTCTTGATAGAAGAATGATTTCCAAGTTGTAGAATGTAAAAAAAATGTATAAGGATTGTTGATCTAATATTTTCTGTCAGTAATAAAACGAAATATTGTTTACATTTCAATTGTCAACTTGGGTAGAAAAAACTGCCAAAAGTCACGGTCAATGACAGCGCGTAGCACTAATAATGTCACATTTGCACTCTACCAAAACACGGCGTAACCTTTACTGGAGAGGTTGTTGCACAGAGAGTTGATGTTGGGCACGTTGGAGACACTGATTCTCCAGACGGGGCCCGGGGGGGCGGAGCGCTAGCAGTCCCGGTCCTCCTGCACGAGCGACTGCGTGTCCTTGCCCGTGTCGTGGTGCGTGGGGTCCAGCTGGCGCTGCTTGGCCCCCGGCGCCGCCCGCGTCTCTGTGGAGCTCGGAGACAAGATGGCCGACTCCACCTTGTCCTTTGACACCTCCGACGGGACTTCGTAGATGCCTGAAATGGAGAAATTAAATTAGTGTTATCCTGTAAAAAATCTGATATGAATAATCTTGATTGTGATCTTTAAATGCTAGGATTTAGAACCATACAATAAGGTTTATGGTTGAATTTTTGATCTATGTATAAATGTATACAAATGATCAGAATGACCCACCTACCAGGGAACGTGGGCAGCATACATTGAACAATATCTCATCCAACCTTGACAACATTTGATGATGACAACATGACAGATTTTTAAAATTATACCACCCATCAGCTATTGTAGCAGAGAATGAGCTGGCGTAAAAATCAGTCATTAAAAAAAATCATAATTTGAAGATGATTGCTTCTAAAACCCTTATTTAAAATAATAGATTGAACTAATTGCTGTTTCGAGATATTAAATAAATAATTTATATTTATTTTAACATTTTGTCAAGAAATAAATTACACACATGAAACGAGCCCAATTAAAACAGAATTAATTTTTTATCAAATTACATTTAACGAAAGGTATTCAACAATAATGTACTCGTATTTATACATCATTAAAAAATTAATGCAATATGGATGTTTAATAATGGGTTGAATGGTGAATATTACACAAGTGTATAAAGTGATCGCTAAAGCCAAACAAATGCTCAGTCGCAAGCCCTAGGACACTCAAACTTCCATCTTCTTTTGTATAAATGATAGATCGTAATTATACTCAGACAGTCTGCCGCCCGACCTACCCGACAGTATACTAATCACAAGTAGCTGCAAATCCAATTATGATCTATAAAATGTTTTTTTAACATCAAAAGTAAGGAAATAGAACGCTTATAAGCGTCTCCCGCTCTCTACCAACAGTACATAAAATACGATTTTAAGCGTTTCCCGCAAATAATTTGTTTAGACACCTATGATATATATATTTTTAAAAATAGTTACAAATACCTTATAAGCTTTAAGGCACACAGGAATTGTAATAGAAATAACACAAATAATAAAATGGAATAAGTATTTCGAAATACGAAACATAACAAAATGGAATAAGTATTTTGACAAATGTAAAATTAGAATAAATTTACTTACCCATAACGCCAGATCCATTTCCACCTTGCACCGCATCATACATCGGGTTACTGAAGTCTCTGTTCTTTCCCACTCTCTCCAGGCTGTAAGCCATGTCAATGGGCTCGCCTACCGGATTGGCCTGGGGCAAAGCGCCTCCCGCGAACGGGGCCCCCCCGAACTCTACATTGGACCCCTGTCGGAAGGAAACGCTTTGCGACGATGCCAAACTGCCGAGTCCAGCTCCCTTGACACTACAAATAGTATAATTACAAATTTTAATCAGTTTAATACAATAAACATTGCAAATGGTTGACATATTTTGGATGGCTGAAGAGCCGTAAGTTATTAGAAGCATATATGAAGTCAGGTGGGATCAATGCAGAAAATAAACGCATGGCCTTTGTCTAAGTAAGTTGAAACTAATAGTCGGTTTGTCTGTCTCTGTAGTGTAGTAGTTGGCGCATTTTGATTCCCAGGGGAACTACGTGCAGGACTGATTACCTTGCATTTATGTAATAAAAAATCAAAATAACACTGTATCGATTCGATGCAATACCCTATGCTCCATTAGGTATATAAGGGTTAGAAGATGATAATTAGTAGATAATGTATTGATAATTAATTATGTACTGTGCCATGAGATTGATCAATATATCTAGGAGTTCCAAAAATTTGAAAAGTGTAACCACACTTCTTGGGTCAATCATGGGTAGAATGGTAAATGTTGGAAGTGATCACTTAACCAGCCTATGAAAGGGTCTAAGACATTCATGTTCTTCTTCATCTATGTTGAGATTTCAAAATATAAAAATAGCTCCTAATTGAGTAAGTATTTGGACACACTCAAAATGTTGTGCATCTTCACAGAATGAATTAATGTTCAAATATTTAGGATAAATTACTGTGTGACTCTTACAATGGTCGTTTCTTGATGACAAAGCAAGCTGCTACTATAGGATAAATTACTGTGTGACTCTTACAATGGTCGTTTCTTAATGACGAAGCAAGCCGCTACCGCCAAGAGCACCAGTAGGATGAGGACTATGGGGACCACAATGGCGGTCGTCTTGGAAGAGGAGCCGGCCTCGGAGCCCGCCGCGCCCGGCACGCCGAGCTCGCAGTGCGTCCCCTCCACGCCCGGCGGGCAGAAGCAGCTCAGCCCGGAGCCGTCCGCAGACGAGGACTCCTCCGACTCCTCCATGCATATGCCGCCGTTCTGGCAGAGACAGATTCTCGGGGCTGGCCTGGGTCGTTCGGCAGCTGCAACGAAAGATTGAATTGTTTTTGGTGTTCCAAAACAGCAAATCTATTCTATTAACCCATTGCACCACTAGCATAGATGACATTATTTGTTCATACAACACATATTTAATTTTGACACATTTAAAAAAAAAATACAATAACATTTAAGACACACACAAACTAAAAATGGTAAAACTTTAAAATGATTAAGGATGTCCGCCTCCGTAGTGTAATGGTCAGCATGCTAGGCTACCGTTCTGGAGGTCCCGGGTTCGATTCCCAAGGGGGGTAAAAATAAATATATAATATAATATTGAATAAATATTACAGTGATTTTTTCACTCAAATATTTATTCAATATTACCATGGACTGGTAGCTGAAGCGGAGGGCTGATCACCCTTCCTTCGTGTGTAAAACGATCATGATAACACTGCGTTTATAAGACACAGTGCCCTATGCACCATTGGGGTGCGGATAAGGGTTTTATTATATTATTATTTATTAAAACTTTAAAATGATTAAGGAAACACTTGTTTTTATACCACTTGAGTTTTACTAAAGACTACTAGTTTCGGAAGCTAAACTTCCATCGTCAGGTATGAATAATAACTAAATTATAAAATCAAAAATTGTTCTATAAATAAGGAGAAGGGTAAGTTAGGGGGAGGGGGTTAGTCAATTGGATTTCAAACCCCGCCCACTCCTTTTATCATACGAGTATATAAGCTGTTTTGATTAAAACGTTTTACCTTAGTGCATGTTTAACCTCGGCTCGTAACGCATGTCTGTGGTGAAAACTTTAGTGCATGTTGGTCTTCAGGTCGACCAAAAATCGCATGTGTTAAACATTTTGTGTAGTTTTAAGTGTGTAAATGGTGCTATGGTGGTGAAGGGTGGTATTGTTTGCATGCTGTAATAGTGATTGTCCTGACGAAGAGATGGGTACGTCTCGAAACCGGTGGACATAAAAATCTCGTTGAGTGGTTATATACTAATATAACTAAGATTTTTGTAAAAAAATAAATAAGTCAAAATGACTAACCACAAGGTAAATGCTTTAAATATTGATAATATTGAGAATAAAATATATGTACTTATTTATGTAAATTTTATTAATAAAATTATTGTCATTCAGTTTTAATTTAAAAAAATTAATTCCAAGACAAACCGGCGAATTGCCGGCTTTGTGAGTCACTGACATATCGACCCTGGTCGGCGATTCGCCGGCTTTGTGTTGCAATGGGTTGAATCCAATAATTAAAAATAAATCTTTCTTAGAATTATTTTACATATTATGGCTGGAAAATTGTGTAGTAAAATAAGTTACATATCACAAATAATAAAAAAAACTGTGTAAATGTAAACCGGGAATTAAAAAAACTTACTGATTCGGGGATTTTTATTTAGAACTAATTAATAAAGCTTGCAACACCGATACCGAATTAGAGTTGTACTAAAAAGGTTTATTATAACTACACCCAAAAAATTGTAGTGTCAAATTGTGGCAGTGTGGTGTTTAATGGTGGTTATGTAGTGTTTTATTATCGATTGTACTAACCTACTTTACCAAGATAACATATTTCTACATCGAACACAACAATCGAAATATGTGTACCATATATAAAACGTAGCACTACACATTATGTGAACTTTTCAACACAATAAACGTACAACATTTTGAGTGTGTCCAAATACTTGTTCACAAAATCTGGATTATCTCCAATTACAGGAGTTATTTTCATATTATTTTTTGACATCTCATCAAAGATGAAGAAGAATATGGAAGTCTGGGCAAATGCCCAGACTTCCATATGACGGTCGTCAGCCCCGTAAATACGGGGCTGACGACCGTCATAGGCTGGTTTAAGTGATCACTTTACACACGTGTAACATTCACCAATTCTACCCATTATTGACAACCACACTACTCAAATTCTTGGAATTTCACATACTAATATAAGAGTTTCAGCTTAATAAAAAGCTTCTTTACATCTCACCAATAGATGTCTCTAGTGAAGTTCTAGTGATTCAAGAACAAGGTTTCTAAATTAGTTCATATATATAGAACATCCAAGAATTTGAGTAGTGTGGTTGTCAATAATGGGTAGAATTGGTGAATGTTACACGTGTGTAAAGTGATCACTTAAACCAGCCTATGACGGTCGTCAGCCCCGTAAATGCCCAGACTTCCATATTCTTTTTCATCTTTGATGAGATGTCAAAAAATAATACAATAAACGTAGTTTTGATCAAAATGTGTAAGGTATATACATATATAGAATGTGGCGCTACATTGTAGCACTACACACTTGTCACTAGATGTTGAGCTATTTAAAAATTACACAGCTAAAACAGGGGGCAATTGTACTGTGATTAGAATATCATACTTGCATAAATTTTAAGGGTGAAACAGTCACACAAATTTGTGTTTTTAAAAGCCCATGAGTAAAAAAATTACTAATGGCTAGTGTTGCAGTCAGAATTACCAAGTTACGTCACTGTTCCAATCTGTGGTGCACTTGGATAATTGTTAGAACATATCAATCATCTGTTATTTAATAACAGAGTTTCATCAGGAAATATTAATGTCACAAGTGAATAATAACAAAATAACATACCAGCATCGCAAACCACCTCCTGAGTGGTGCGTCTGGGCAGCAGGGGCTGCTGGGAGCCATCCGGACAGGCGCAGCGACGCCCACCGGGGACCAGCAGACAGAGGTGTGAGCAAGGGGACCTGGCACACGGATCCACCAGCGAAGTGTTGTACCGGAGACGATGGTATACTGAAAATATTATCATTCAATTAGACATGCAGCAATACCAAATTACAAAGCGATATCTAACCTTAAACTTATCAACCGCCTAATACTTTTGAACGAGACACGCTCGCGCGCTAAATGTGTTCCAATTACTTTTTTAACAATGAATTAGTACAAAATATTGTAGACGTAATTGTTAATTAAATATGCTTAAATTGTTATATTTTATTTAAAAAACATTAAAAAAAACGTGTTTGATGTTTTTTAAACACTTTTTATAAAACAACCCTAGCATTAAGTGGTTAATCAAAAGAGTAAAATCATCAAAACACTTGGGACAGGTACTGTTACCTGTACATTCATCTTTTCTCTAACTGTGGGATAGATTATAATACTTATTTAATAGATATAACTACGCATATATATGAAATTAGCTAGACAAAGCTGAAAATTCGGATACGGTCATTCAATTAGTAAAGCAAGAAATTTTCCTTTCATGTGATGATTTTTGACTCTTAATTTTGAGTATTTTTGGCCTTTAATTGCCAAGTATTAATGTGGTTGTGCTCAGCACGATGCGATTATTTTTCAGCAAAAATTGCCGTATCTTAGAATCATAATAACCCCAAAAAATGCCTCTGCATATTTAAATATTTAAACACAGAAATTTTGTATGGTCGGTGATGCCAGTACAGAACCGTAAGACATGTTGTACAGTTATGGCAGCTACAAGTTAATAATAAATTTATATTTGTAAGAAAAAAATGAATATCATTCAAATAATACAAACCTTTAACGCCTGATGGATTGACGAGATCTTTAGCAACAATAACAGGTACTCCTCTACCAAACTTATCCTGTTTCACCAGCTCTCCTGAATCTCGTGTAACCCAAAACAGAGACGATTCAAATACATCTAAAGATATAGGGTGTTTCAGCGCTTCGCCTCTTATTATTATCTTTCTATTAGTACCGTCTTGTTTCATGGTTTCGATAGTGTTTAGTTTCGTATCCACCCAGTAAATAATGTGATCCATGGCGTGATCTATCGTCAAACCGGCGGGGTGTCTGATTCCTTCGGTAACTAGTGGTCTTCTCTTTGAACCGTCCATCCAGGATACCTCGATTTTAGGAGCAGATCCTGAATCTGACCAGAACATTCTACCCATTTGGGGGTCAAGAGCCAGAGATGTCGGGCTTTCAATGCCAACAGACACGACTGCCCTTCTGTACCTGCCGTCTGTTCGGGCCACCATAACTCTACCTCGAGGTTTGGATCCTGTTCTGTCTGTTTCAGTCCAGTATAGATTATCAGCGACCCAATCGACAGCGAGCGCGGTAGGTTTAGAATTTCCTTTCATATTCAGGTCTTGCGCAAAGCCGGTCTTTACATCTCCATTTTGAGCATTGACCATGTAGGAACGTTTGATGGTTTTGTCGTAACTATCAGCCCAGAACACTATTTCTGACTGAGGATCGTAGTCAATGGCTTCGATGCGTTTTTCAGATGTGATAACGTCCAATTCCTTATTCTTGTGTACTTCGAATGCTCTTATTTCGGGTCCATTAGCAAACAGCAATGTTACATTGTCATCGTTTGCCTTGCATACCCCAGACATGGCATCGGAGAGCATAAAACCTGGCCGACAATCACAGCTGTAAGTTCCATTCAGATTGTGACATATTTGCGAGCAATGGTGGATACCGGTCGTACATTCATCAACATCCTTGCATTTTTTCCTGTTTTCTGCCGAAATTATATAGCCAGAGTAACAGTCACAAATGTAACCTCCATCTGTGAGATTGGTGCAGTGATGTTCGCAACCACCTACAAATACAGAATCGATTATTTGACAAACTAGAAAGTTTATCAGAACACAAGAATTAATTAAAGTTTTTTTTTTGTAATTCTCACCTCTATCAGCAAGTCCACATGTTTTAGAACGATGACATCCCAATTCGTCAGAGCTATCGCCGCAATCATCAGCGAAATCACAAACTTGAGTTTTATCCACGCAGTGTTTGTTGGCACATTGATATTGGCTGAAAGGATCGCACGGTTTAGTACGGGCGGCGCATAATGTCATATTGTTTTCATCAGATCCATCCCCGCAGTTGTCCACGCCATCGCAAACTTGGTATCTGCAAAATAAAACATTTTAATAATGTTTTCAATTCAATATTGAAGGAATTCAATAGAAAAAAATTTGAAAAAAAGTTACCTCGGGACGCATCTATGATTGGCACATTGGAATCTTCTAAGAGTATCACAGTTCAAATTGGCACAAAGAGTTGGCGCTTCATCAGAATTATCACCGCAGTCATCTGTTCCGTCACACAAATCCGATTGAGACACGCACAAGTTATTTTGACACTGGAATCTGAAACAATACATATTTATTTAGTAGTGGATTTACTTTAGTAAGGCATATAAAATGGTTTAAGATTATTTATGTTTGTACATACCTGCTTTCAGGACAATATCTTCCACCGGGGTAGCGCGGAGGGCAACCGACTTCATCGGATAAATCTCGGCAATCTCTGTCCCCATCGCAACGGAAGTATGCGGCTATGCAATGTCCAGATTTACATTGGAAGGTACCATTTTTACATTGGAAGCCTCCACAGTCAATTTCATCACTATTATCCCCACAATCATCTTCGTGATCACATCTCCAACGTGAGGATACACACTTTCCATTGTTGCAGCTAAATTCGGACTCTGAGCAATCTCTGTACTTCCCTTTGCATTGGGCATCGGCTTCGTCGCTTCCATCTCCACAGTCATCGGCAAAGTCACACATCCACTGCTTGGGAATACACCTATTATTATTGCATTGGAAGTCAGTCTCGGGGCTGCATTTTGGACAGTTTGCGGCCAACTCGTCGGAACTGTCGCGACAATCATCTTTACCGTCGCAGAACAGCCATTTTGGAATGCATCTATAGTTGGATTGTCCGGGGCACCTCTGCCACCCGGTGGTGCAATTCTTTTGTCTGCACATGTATGCGGGTTCGTCGGAATCATCGCCGCAATCATTATCAAAGTCGCACATCCACAGGCGAGGAATACAGCGACCATTTTTACAGCTGAACTCCGTATCCGGATCGCATGGTCTATTATGACACATTTGGGGATCTTCATCGCTACCGTCTTTACAGTCGGCATCTCCGTCACATTTCCAACTGTCGAGAATACATCTGCCGCTAGATTTGCATTTGAATTCTAAAACTGGGCACTCGTGCTGACATTGAAGTTCATCGGAATTGTCTCCGCAGTCGTCAGTTCCGTCGCAAATGGTCGCTGAAGGGGTGCAGTTGGTATTCTTACACTGGAAGGTACCAGCTCGGCAATGTCTCGCCGGGCAAGTGTCCGGTTCGTCGGATCCATCCTTGCAGTCTTTCTCGCCATCGCACTTCCAGAACCAAGGAATACATTTTTCGTCACTTCCTCCGCACCTGTGCTGTCCGGTTGTGCAGTTGGCTATACATGTTTTCATGTTTCTAGCGAGGTAGAATTGATTAGGACAGGCACATTTGTACGTGGTGGCGCCTTCTTCACCGTAACCTTCGATATTCAGGTAGCTTGACTCATGGGGAGGAGCGATGAGACATAAGTGAGAACAGCCACCATTGTTAGTACCGCACGGGTTGGGATATGGTAATTGACGAAGAGGGTGGTTGATGTGAATGTCGTAAGGCCTGTGAGTTGTATTTCGTAAAACTTGCAGATTTTTTCCCGTATATTTGTTAGCTTTGCTTATGGCCTTCAGATTCCAATCAGTCCAGTAAAGATAATCATCAAATACGGAAAGAGCGAACACATGCGGAACACTCGGGCCAGAGAGAACGATATGTCGGTGTCGCCCTTCAAGATCGGCATATGCGATATAGTCTAAATGTGCATCCGCCCAATAAATTCTATCCGTGAAATAGTCGAGCGTCAACGCATTTGGCCACGCGATATCATCCTCCCATGTCAGAATTCTGGTGAAGTTAGATCCGTCCATGCCCATTTTGGCGATGTACGCTTGGAGATGCCAGGATGTGAAGTACAAGTAACCTGTTCCGGGATGGACAACGAGCGCTCTGGGGTCGGCTATTCCAGTCTTGAGAGATTTTCGCTTCGTTCCATCGAGTTCGGACACATCGAGATTTCTGGAATGTCTGTCTAGCCAATACAATTTTCTCCCTATCCAATCTATCGATATGCCTTCCAAGCCGTGAGAGTCGTGTCTAATAACCGGTTCCTTTTCAGTATTATTTACATAATCGGAACGATATATTGTTTTTGCAGTAACATCGCAGAAATACATTTTGTTTTCTTGATTGTCAAAGTCCAAAGCCACAACATTCATGAGATCTTGGTGCATCAAATTATACACTTTGGCGTCGATAGACATGTTTCTTACATAATACTTATTCGTGAAGACAATCCACGGTTGCGTAGCGTCGATTCTTTTGCAAGTGTGTTCATCGGCTTGCCTTTCATAATATTTGTCATTACATTTGCAATAGTATCCTCCCGGAGTGTTTGAGCAATACTGGGAACAAACTCCCGGTATTTCCAGACATTCGTCGATATCCGCACACGCTTTTCCGTCGGCGAGCAATTTGTAGCCTTGGTTGCAATCACAGTAGTAACTGGTCAATGTATCGACACATTTATGTCCGCACTGATGTATTTCTACCTTGGCACATTCATCCACATTACAGTGTAGAGGTTCATCAGATTCGTCGGTACAATCGGCGACTTTGTTGCAAACGAATCGATAATCGATACATTGTCCGTTTGTACATTGGAATTGGCCTGTTGGACAAGTTGAATTTTCTTTTTTACAATCAACTTCATCGGAACGATCTCCGCAGTCATCTTCTCCGTCGCATCTGTACTGGTTTCTTATACACTTGAAATTCTGGCAGGTGAATTCCTGCGTCGAGCAAGTCTTATACCTGGAGTTACACTGCTTTCCTTCATCCGACCCGTCTCCGCAGTCATTATCGTGGTCGCATAACCAACCCTTGTTAATGCACCTACCATTGGTGCAAGTGAACTGATCTTCCTGGCAGGGCTGAGGAGTAGCGCAATGATGCAGGGTTGCATTTTCATCAGCACCATCGACACAATCTGGATCCCCGTCACACAACCATTTCTTGGGAATGCATTGAGCTCTACCCCATGCCTTGTTTTCTTCGCACGTGAACTCTGTTTCTGCGTCGCATTTACGTTCATTGCATTGATGTCGATCATCTTCGTCACTATTATCCAAGCAATCATTGTCGCCGTCGCAAATATAGATTCTGGGAATGCAGTTTCCATTATCGCAGGTGAACAAGTTACCAAAGCATGTTCTGCCTTCGGATCTGCAGTATTCTGGTGGCTCGTCCGAACCGTCACCGCAGTCGTCATCACCGTCGCAGTACCAAGTGGCAGGGATGCAGCGATGATTGGGGCACCTGAAGCTGTTCTGAGGACAAGTTCTCTGAGAACAGTGTAGCGGATCTTCGTCCGAATTATCTCCGCAATCGTTATCCCCATCACAAAGCCAATATGGCTCTACGCATATGTTTGTCTTCTCGCATTTATGATGATTTGGCGGGCATGTGGTGTTACGCGGACATCTTTCGTGAGTTTCATCCGAAGTAATATCATCTTTGCAATCGTTGACACCATTACAAACTTGGCTCTGCGGAATACATCTGTAGTTGGCGCAGGTGAATTCCCCATTAGCGCACGGCGGGTAAACGCATCCTTCTTCATCGGAACCATCTTTGCAGTCGTTTTCATGATCACATTTCCAAGATTTGAATATACAGCGACCATTTGCGCATCTGAATTCATTAGGAGAGCAGGAGTGGAATGTGCAGTATTTTGGATCTTCATCCGATTTGTCTCCACAGTCGTCATCTCCATCACAAGCCCACATTCTGCTAATGCATTTTCCGTTAGCGCAATAAAATTTACTAGCGTCGCATGTAAGATTTCTCGAGACACACATTCTACCCTCATTCACCAGTTTGGTATTATCATCGCACCTACATTCGGCTGTGTTGTTAGGGCCAGGATGACAGCTCTGCGCGCACCCTCCGTTGTTCTGCTTGCACGGATTGTGCGTACAGAGTTGTCGGCTCGTACTGTATATATGAATATCCCTCGGCGAGTCCTCAAGACGTTTTACCATTTCTATCATATTTGCGCCGGTATGTTTTTCGGCTCTGTAAACTCCTCTTAATTGCAGATCTGTCCAGTAAATATAGTTTCTGAAGACGGTGATAGCGAACGGATAAATAGTCGCTGAGATAAGAACTTCTCTATCTTTGCCGTCGAGGGTAGATCTTTCAATTTTTTCCCTGACAGCATCGGTCCAATAAAGCATTCGTTCCTCATAATCAATAGTCAAGCCGCTCGGCTGCGACAGGTCCTTGTCGATGATGGCTCTTTTCAATGATCCGGCCATAGTTGTTTTAAATATCTTTCCAGAGGTACCGAAGCGGCCCCAATCCGTAAAGTAAAGGGTACCATTGCAAGGATCTAATACAATTGCCCTGGGTCTTTCTACGCGGGCAATCATAACAAGTTCCGTACCATCCAAGTTCATTGCGTATATAGAATTGTTTGAGCTATCCGTCCAGTACAATTTATGCTGTGTCCAATCGTAAGCTATTCCTTCTGGATTAATGCCTTTGTTAATGATATTTTTAATATTGGTTCCATCGGGAGCATTAGCGGGTGTCCACCCGATTCTTGCCCAAGGCCTTATTTGAGTAAAGAATAATTTGTTGTCTGCAAAATCGAAGTCGATTCCTACTACATTTGATAAATTACCAACTGGCTTGAATGGAACTCCGGTAGATTTAGGATCGAGGTTTATTCCTCTGATTTCTGTACGAGTTGCAAAAACAAGGAATTCATTGACTGTGTCACATTTCTTAGGGTCTGTTGCTGAAGGGCGACCGGTTGCGCAGTCGCATTTCAGGGATAAACTACTCTGCGTGTAATCGGGCGGGTAACTGAAGCAGAGTTGGTCACAACCTCCGTTTCCTAATTTTCTGCACGGGTTATTATCATCCATAGGCTGGTTTGTCTGATCGAATATGACTATATCTCTCAGTTTCTGCAGATTAGTTCTGACTTTTTCCGGAAGTGTAGTATTGCCGGGTAATTTGGATGCCTTATAAACCGTTTGAAGATTTCTGTCTACCCAATAGACATCGCCCATATGGACAGCGATTCCCATCGGATTTGGTAGGTTTCGCCTTATGACTTGCCTGTTTCCGCCACTGTATGATATTTTTTGGATCATATCGAGTTTTGAATCTACCCAGTAAACATCGTGAGTTAACATGTCGACTGTTAAATCTCTGGGGTTGGATATACCCGAAGTCACTACGGGAGTCCAATTTGACCCGTCCAAGTAAGCTTTACCAATTCTCGGGTACTGGCCATAGTCAATCCAGTATAGTAATCTCTTGAGCGGGTTCACGGCCATTTCTCTCGGAGCGTCGGTGGTGGTTTTGACAATAACCTTCCTGTTAGATCCATCGAGCCAACAGATTTCTACATAATTTTCATGCGGGAAAACATTGGTGAAGTAGAGATTTCCAGAAACCCAATCGATAGTCAAGCCTCTGATCCCGTTGCTACCAATTCCCTCCTTAATGATATGTTGTAGTTCGGTACCGTTCGGACGTACTCTGAAGATTCCATTCCATTGTCCTCGATTGAACTCGACCCAATAAATCCAGTTTTCTATGAAATGCACGTCGACATGCAGAATATGGTGTCCCTGTCCGGTAATTGGCAACATGGCTTCGGAGCTATCCTTCAAGCTGTAGCCTCTGGTCATGTCTAGTTGAGAAACTACAGCGAAAGATTTGTATGGCACACAATTGACATCATTCTCCTTCTTGTAGCCGATAGAACACACGCACACCCGGGAACCGGCGTCGCTCGGAATGCAAATATGTTCACATCCTCCATTATTTTGCAGACAAGGATGATTGATCATTTTTCGTTTTTGGAAGATTGTCATGAATTTCAAGTCATTTTCATTATCAATAATGTTTTTGATGTTGTCACCATTTGGCAAGTCAGCCTTGATTATCTTTTCGAATGTGGGGTCGAGAATGTACAGTCTGTAATCTAAAACGGCTAGTGATTTAGGATATCCAATATCATTTCCTTCCGTCAGAAGAGTCCGTCTATTCAATCCTTCTGTGGTGATGACCACGACTTCCGCTGGATAGTGTGTACTGAAGTAGATGAGTTTCTTCTCAATATCAATAGTGATGGCCTCTGGTCTATCAATGTTGTTTACCAAAACTATCGGTTTGGAACCATCCATGTTAACTCTACCAATCTTGGCTGGGACTCCAAATCCACCTTCGTCAACCCAATAAAGTTTACTGAAAAAAAAAATTATATGAAGTTAATTATAAAGTTATTTTTTAAAGTGGAGAAGTTTTCTCTTACTCCTTACATTAATTAGTCAAGGTTATATAATATGTATTGGATACAGTAGTAATAAAAATCAACATACCCATCAGTTGGATCTAAGCAAATGCCTTTAGGTCTGGCCACTGAAGTAGTGTTTCCATCGTTTGCTAGAATAATGCTACGGTGTTTCACTTTTCCGTCAACTCTCACAACTTCTATGTTGCTAGCAATTCTGTTTCCAAGATAGATATTCCTTCCCAACCAATCAAACGCAAGCGTAGATGGAGCGCCAACAATTCCAGTGTCAGAAGTTAGGAATTCTGTTTTGTTTCCACCTCCGTATGGAGTTGAATACAGTGTGCAGTTTTCATCATCCTCGTTATCTTCAGTTGTCGATTGCAGCCAGTAAAGTTGGTGAGCTTGTCTATCATAGTCGAGTTGAGATCCTCCGTGTAATCCTACCACCGGTGCTAACAGTCCAGCTCTTCCGTTTCCATCTAGAGAAACATCCACAATTTGAGATCCCCTCAACACCATCAGGTACGGTATCTCCTCTTCCGTACACCGTCCGTCACTTTGTAATCTGAATCCGGGCTTGCAGATACAAGTATATCCGGGAGTCGGATTAGGGCTGAGCAAACAGAGATGTTGGCACACGGATTTAGCGCACGGTGATGTATAAAGGGGCTGCAGAGATGGATGATGCACATGAATCGAGAGCGGTTGAGAAATCAAGTGAGACACCACCGTTTGGTTGTTTCCTTTGAACTTATGAGCAGATAAAACTCTGTTGAGTTGTCTGTCTGTCCAATACAATGTCTCTTCGAATAATGTTAACGAATGTGGGTGCAACAGATAGTGACTGCTAGCCAGAACTTGCTGTCTACCTGTACCATTATAATAGCAGAAATCTATAAAATCTAGTTTTGAATCGGCAAAGTAGACCCTTTGCGTCGCAGTATCCAAGGTTAATCCATTTGGCCAGTATATCTTAGTATTGATGATGACCCCTCTCTGTGTTCCGTCCATTCCGACACGTTCGATTCTAGGGTTCTCACCCCAGTCAGTCCAGAAAAGCCATCTCGCATCGGGAGCTGGATCTAAGCACATGCCCCTCGGTTGAGTTATATTTCCATTCAAAAGTGTCGTTCTCGCAGAACCATCCTCTTTGGCAACTTCGATGGTATTCAATTTGCTATCGAGCCAATAAAGATTCCCTCCGATCCAATCGTACGCCAATCCTTCCACAAGGTCTAATCCAGTAGATACGACAACTTGAGATTCGCTTCCTCTGTCTAGTCGAGATATCTTTTTAAGCTTCATGTCTGACCAGAAAATGGTTCCGGTGTGCATATTTGAAGCGGTAGCCACAACATTTTCTACAATTATAGGAACTCTCTCGAGACCTTGCTCTTTAAGATCGGCTACGAGAATGGAATGTCTATTGGATATGATGAGGAAAGCTGAAGAATGGTTAAGCGCTTTGCAAGAATGCTTGTCAGCTCCCAATATGTATCCGTCGACACAGCTACACATATACGATCCCTTTGTATTGGTACACGATTGGGAACAGAGTCCAGGTGGAATACATTCGTCGATATCTTGGCAAGTATACCCGTCAGCTTGTAACTCTTCTCCAGAAGGACAAACACACAAAGCGCCCGATGGGGTTTGTTTGCAAGTATTTGAGCATAACCCACTCTGGTGACTACATTCAGCTAGATCACAGCCTTCCCCTGTAAGAAAAAAATCATAAATAACATCATATTATATCGCAAATTCCAAAACCTGATATCAAAAATATGATTCAATTTACCTTCATCAGCACCATTAGGGCAGTCGGGTTTGCCATCACAGACTTGCGTAAGGTTGACGCACCGATTAGTAACATTAGGACATCTCCATTGCCCGACATCACACCTGAAGGGAGGCGGTACGCAAGCGTGAATGTAACTCTCGTCAGAATTGTCACCGCAATCATCTTTTCCATCACAAATATACGCTTTGAAGACGCAGTTGGTGTTGTTACATTTATAGAAGTTTGGAGCGCAGTCGATTTGACCGCAAGATGAAGGCTCATCAGAGTGATCGTCACAATCCGGAGTACCTAAAAGTGAGAAGAAAAAAAATCATAAAATATCATGTAATGTAATGATTCCGTTGACAAAATCAAATAATGAGATTCTTACCGTCACAATGCCATGTTCGAGGTATGCAAATTCCTGAAGATATACATTGGAATTGTTTTTCTGTATTGCATTTATCTGGGGCAATGGAGGGGCAACCCAACTCGTCACTTCCATCATTGCAGTCGGGAATGCCATCGCACTTATAGGTTTCCTGTATACACTGCCGCAAGTCTGCGCATTTGAACTGATTGGGAAGACACGTAATGGGAGGACAATCCACTTCATCTTGTTTATCAAAGCAATCGTCATCACCATCACATACCCAGGATTGAGGAATGCAGTGGCCTGTGCGAGGACACGTGAACTAAAACAAAAGATTACTCATATAGATGTTTTTCTACATTTCATAATTAGTTTTCTTTCTTAACCTGTTAACCGGGCGGTTTGGTCCAATTATGCAACTTGTAACGGACGCGAATACTGATATACTCCGTGTCTTAAATTCATGTCGAGACATGTATGGATGACTAATACCTTTGTTGTTCGATAAATATACGTCCATATACATATATAATATAATAAACATGTATTTCAAGGACGTATTCATATGTCCTTCCCGTACCCGATATTGTTTGCGTTGGATGTATTTATGCGTCCCGCCCAGTCAACAGGTTAAATAAATGATGGCACATACCTGGAAATAAGCGCATGTTTTTTCTGCACAAAAGTCACCTTCATCAGAACCATCACCGCAATCGTTCTCAGAGTCACACTTCCAAGTATTGGGAACACATCTGCCGTTCTCGCACTGGAATTGTGAAGCTCCGCAAGTTACGTTGACACAGCCAGTCTCGTCGGAGAAATCACCGCAGTCATTTTCGGAGTCACATTTGAAGTTCATCGGTATGCAGCGTGACGATTTACACTGGAACTCATTAGAACTGCATGTTGGCTCTGGAAAAATTAAAGAAATTAGTGGAATAAAAATATATTTTAATTGTTTTAGTTGGGAATCAAATTGAAAATGCAAACTCACTAGTGCAATTTTGTTCTTCATCACTATTATCCAGGCAATCATCATCACCATCACAAACCCAGCTCTTGGGAATACATCTCTGGTTGTTGCAGGTGAAATCCCAGGAATTAGGGCAAGGTTGTACCGGAGGTTCTGAATTGGGATCAGCTATGCAACGGAAACCGTCATCCGCTAACTTCTCTCCGTATGGACATCCACACCTCACAGTTAAACCGGTAGAGTCATTTGAAGGAACGGCAAAGCACATTTTATCACAGTTGCCATTGTTAATAGAACAAGGTTGAGATCTCTCCACTGTCTGTACTTTTTCACTATAAACCTTCACCCCGTAAAGTCTGTTAGTTTGCGGTTCTCTAACCATAGTCTCTTCTTGTTCCCCTGTGAGCTTGTGTAACCTTATAATAGCGTCTAATCGCCAGTCCGTGATGTACATGAAATCTTGGTGAATGACTATCGAAAATGGATGCCTTATAAGCCGAGAATTAACCGTCCTGACATCTGTTCCATCTAAGTTCGCATGCTGGACGTGATCTAATAATGCGTCGCACCAGTAAACTCTATCGGCTTCGAAATCTATAGACAATCCATTAGGCCAGCCTAGTGTCACGTTCTTGAAGACTATTAAACCGGACCCATCCGAATTAGCTCTGCTTATGTTGGCGGGTCTGTCCCACTCAGAGAAAAATATAAAACCTTTGTTGGGATGAATGACAATGGCTCTCGGTCTCTTTAAGTTTTTCAGAAGTGTTCTTCTATAAGTAACATTTCTTGTCGATAGGACATTCAGTGTTCCTTTCCGGGAGTCGATGTAGTACAGATTCTTAGATACCCAATCTACAGCCAATCCCTCTACGCCTTCATTTTGTGAAGCCAATACGATTTCGCGGGAGGTGCCATTTCTGTGAACCCTGTAGATGACATCTTGTAAAACATCGGAATAATAGATGTGACCGTCTCTGGCGTCGAAATCTAGACCCACAAATCTAGCTCTCCGTGATACGACAGGAAGAATAGCGTCGCTGAAGCCTTCGATAACGGGATACAGAACCTTGCCTTTGATAAATCTCTGCTGGGAGTACATTAAAAATTCAGTTACTAATGCGCAGTTTCGTAAATCAGTCTCCAGTTTCCACCCGATATTGCAAGCGCATCTATACCCCAGACCTCCTCCTTGAATGGCTGTGACTATGCACATCTGAGCGCATCCTCCGTTGTTGTTTCCGCACGGATTATTAGCGTACAACTGCTTCAATCCGTGAACGACTTTGATCGCCTTCGGCTCTCGAATATCTTTCATCTTATAAATAGGTTGAATACTGTTTGCTCCTTCAAATTTATCTACGGACATGACTCCTTGCTTCGTGCCATCCGACCAGAATATTCTATTTTCGAAAAGAGCCAGTCTGGAAGGACTCGGGACTGGTTGTCCTCTTAAAACTAAAAATCTGTGTTGTCCTTCATAGTCCACAGTTTCAATATAATCTAGCAACGAATCACACCAAAATACTCGTTTTGCTATGATGTCAACAGTGATGCCGGATGCTTTGTACGCAGCTTCTGAGACAATGGACTTTGCGTGAGTGCCGTCCATATTTGCTCTGAGGACCTAGAAAGAAAATAAACCACAATTGATATATTTATTATCTTTATAATGAAACATTAAGAATCAGATATGCATTAGTCAGATATATATTTATCATAAAGCACTGTTCTTGAACGCAAAGCCAAATCGCAGAATATTGATTTTTATCATCTCAAATAAACTTATTTAAATTTACCGGGCAAGCATAAATCACATTGCGATATTTTTAAATGAAAATATTGAATAAGATTCTTACCTGACTGCCATCAGCCACAAACATATAGCCCAGAGTTGGGTCGAGAGCCAAATCAGAAGGATTTGTTAAATTTGAGCCGAGAACGATTGCGTGTCTTCTTCCATCTAATTCAAAAACGTCAATCTTCTGTCCGACGGCATCCGCTACATACAGCTTATCTCCTACCCAATCTACCGCTAGTGCTACAGGAGACCAAGTTCCCGGGATTGTTATGTCATTATCGGCATAACTCGGGATTCCGGGTGGAGTGTTTAGTGATTGGATATGAACCTACAAGATAAATACAATTGTAAATAGGTGAACGATTATTTTCAGTCTCCAGAAACTCCAGGTATTAAATAAAACCATCATACAACACGTAACAAAATAATTATTTATATTTTGGACATGTTGCTTCATAGAATATAAAAAGATAATTGGGAGGAATAAATGATCAACAGTGTACAAAAATGGATGGAAAGAGGTGACAAAGTCCCAAATGTACCCAGAGTGATTTAGGTAGATGTACACCCAATGGTCTACAAACTGCTACATAAAATTATGCAGCATTAACTTAATTTAAAATTACACGAAGACAAGATAATCATTTTTTAATATATATTTTACTTAGTCAATACCACTATTTCTTAAAATCCATATTCACATGTATTTCGATGCATTCCGCACCATTTTCAAACACCATATAATGCGGAAAATGATGGGGAATGCATCAAAACATGTGTCACAATAGTTTTAAAGAAATAGCGGTATTTATTAAGTAAAACTTAAATTAAAAATACATAGATTTTACCACAAAGTGACTGCTGAATCAATTAATGATACTAGATGGACGGAAACTTTTCAGGTGTCAGTTTAGCATCAATGGTAACTAATGAATGTAACCAGGAACTGAACTCGGGACCTCACGCTTTGAAATTCAACTTAAGCTCATCTAGTTTAATGTAACAACCATTTCTCTATGGAGGTAGAAAAGTAAGTTTTGATATTGGATTGATACCTTTCTTGTTTTAGTGTCAGACCAGAAGAGAAGGTTCTTCTTGAAGTGATAATCCAGTCCAGCGCCACCTGTAGAGTTGGCAATGAGTCTCACCGACCATCCATGCGTGTCCATTGTAAGTATGGCTTTTTCATGTGCAAATAACAGCTGCGGTGGAGATTCAGGGGGGGCTATACACCGAGATCCTCCTGTCAAGTTGTACCCGGGAGCGCAAGAGCACTTGTATCCTGAAAATTATAAAAGCGGGTAAGTAAATTAACAATATACATATTTTGGTCGCAAGTAACAAATATCTGCCCACTAATTAATATTTGAAATGTATACAAATTTATACAGCAGGAGCTCTATAATCTAAACGCCGAAAATTTGCCCTCTGTTCGGACAAGTGGAGTGTTCGGATTACAGTACAGAGAATCTGTAGGGTATTTTTTATCAAATAAAATAAATATGTATTGCGAAATTTTAAATGTTTTATTTTTTATTTTTAAAGAAATCAAATATTCCTGTTGGTCGAGATTTATTTAATGAGAAGTAAAAAGCTTTGTCTCGCAATTTACGTAAAAGCATCTTCTCTGTCACAGGAATATGTAGGTGGTAGCACAGATTTCCATTTTTAAGAGGCGTCTTTGATATTCAACATTAGTAAGAGCTATTTTATCACTTGAAATTTCGAGATATGCTGCAAGCCTACTTATTTGTCAATTATGTATCTATCTTTCACTATATTGAAGCTATACAAAAAGGGCTTGGTTAAAAATTCATAACCGAGTGAGTTGAAAGTCTGAAGAGGTCCTTACCTCCTTCTCTATTAGTGCACAGCTGGTCACAGAAGCCCCACTCGGAGCACTCGTCTCTGTCGGTGCAAGTCCGGTTGTCTGGACTGATGACTCCTCCTGATGGACAGGAACAAGCTCCACCATTCAAGGAAGCGATACACTTGTATTGGCAGCTAAGTGAAGGGCATGACGCGGTTGCTAGAAATATCAATTCACTACTTTAAAACAATTTTTTTTTACATATTATTTTAAGTGTATTTATGCACTGTTGTCAATCGTCACCGCCAACAAACAAAACTAAATAATTAATGCAGTCAAACACAGCAGTCCCCTTATAAAATGAATACAAGTATTATGCATATTGTTCACACTATACTAGATAAATCTGCAGTAGCTGCCCTTATATGTATATACAAGGGAAGGGAGAACTTATAATTTACTTACATTGAAAGCTCCCAATCGTATTTTAGGATCTGATAAAGAAGCTCTATCTAGGCTTTCTCACAAACCACTTTTGCAAAGCAATTCTTTATTTAAACTATGTAGCGAAAATTATTTTCAAAAAATGAAACAAAATTGTATCCCGATTTTACTGTGAATTTACATTTGATAGCTTTTAATGTCCCTGTCACTGCCTATCTAAATAAATACAAGTTTGTAAAACCACCACCATATATAAGTGACAGGGATTAGTAGTTGGCTAGTTCAGTTAGTCAGTTAGATCCAATTCCAACCAGACGTTGGCCGGCAAACAGATGCCTCCACAACTCCGACCAACACAGCAGACAGACACGGAGCAGTACCAAGGCATTTGTAGAAAATGTTTAGCTATCTATCATCTGCAGAAAATGTCCAGTCAATTGGCTGGTACACAGCTGCCTCCGCACAACTCCGACCAGCACAACAAACAGACACGGAGCAATGCCACGACATTTGCAGAAAATGTTCAGTCATCACATTTACCACTCGGCCATTATTCATCAACATTCTATTGAACCCTCTACAAGTTGCGAATTTTTCTTGACACAAATCAACTTACAGCACGCTGTTTCCTCATCCGCACCATCTTCACAGTCCTTCTTGCCGTCACAGAGCTGGACCTTGGAGATGCATCGTGGAGAGCCGGCAGGGCCCCCCTTTGGGCAGAGGAACTTGTTGTCTGGACACGCAATGGCCGTGCAGTTGGCTTCATCGGAGCCGTCAGCGCAGTCGTGGTATCCGTCACAGTGGAACGTGGCGGGGATACACAGGGCATTCGCACAGCGGAACTGCCCAATGTGACACGGGGGGAAGTCTGGAAACATTTAATTTAGAAATAGACTAAAACTCTTTCGCAGACATAACTTTGCACATCTACATTTGTATTTTTTATTATTTTAACCTGTGTCAGGAGGGATTTTTGAGTGTTGGCCAATTGGGCACTTTTCAGCATTTGCTCATTGGTGGGAAGAAACCATGTAAAACCTGAAATTATCCGGAACATTGGTCTGTATGTTCCCGATAGTTACTTAAGACAGCGTCGACATAGATTGTTCCACATTCCTGTATACAGGACCAACCTGCCGATGGTTATGCCTGTAAGAAGAGCTACCGCTATGTTGAACAATATCTCATTGGATATTGATCTGTTCCATGTGTCTGAAGGAGTTTTCCGAAGCGGGATTCTTCTACACCTTTAGCAATAGTTCTTGCATATATTTTATTTTAATGTATGCGATTAAAATTTTTTGTAGTTTGTAATGTATATATTAATTGAAATAAATAAATTGAATTGAAATTAATTGAAAAAAAACTGCTCAGGAGAAGCTTTTAAGCTTTATTTTTTTTTATTCACTTTTTTTTGCCATTTTTTAGTTGACCCAGAAGACATATATCTATTTTTTTTGTATTTATAACCATACCTCAAAATTTAATGATTTCATATATTTCTTTCCCTTCTAAAGAACACAAAAAGTGCGGTTTTACGATATTCTGACTCAGGACACCCCTTTGAGGAAATTTAGGAAAATTTAAGGGAATTCGCAAAAAATTGGGTTGAACCCAATTCTAGAATTGCGGTCATCATTTCTAAAATGATAAAGCGAAGTGCGTTTAAACAAAATAAACAAAATGGGTGATGTCCCAGAATTAGGGCGCTTGTGTACTACACGGATTTTCACTGTCCGGCAGAATTACAACGAAGTTTGACAGTTTAGCGTGATCGAGTTCACGTGCACCGTGATCGCGCACCATCCGGAGAAAGACGGACAAGTGCACAAGCCAATCATTCGTTTCTTCATGCTAACCGGACTACCGGACAGTAAAATTCCGTGTAGTGCACAAGCGCTCTTAGGGCGTTAGTCCACTGCACGGAATTACACGGAATTTTACCGTCCGGCACGTCAGTTAGCGTTTTAAAACGATGATTGACTTGGATTGGCTTGTGCTTTTGTCCATCTTTCTTCGGATTGGAGCTCTTGATCGGTGCGTGAACACGTTGCGCGTAAATTCTTCTTCTTCTTCTTATTGTAGGCCTTGCGGCCTGTTCTTAAGAGGGATTAGCCTCCTGCGATGTCGATTCCCAGCTATCGACCCATCTCTTTGGTGGTCTGCCCGGGAGTCGTCTACCATGGGGTTGGCCGTACAGCGCGATGTGGGGGAGTCTGGATGGTTCCATTCTCCTCACATGCGTATACCATTGTCTCCTTCGTTGCCTTCCCCACCTAACGACATCTTCGATCCCGCATATTTCCTTGATCCTGGCGTTTCTGATTCTATCTCGTAGACTCGAAGAAAAATGAAATAAAAATAAATTAATAAATTTAGGGTGCGATCGCACTTACGGCAGCCCGTCTCGTCCGAGTTGTCGCCGCAGTCGTTCTTGTGGTCGCACTTCTGCGCCGCGTCCACGCAGCGCTGGCCGCCCTCGCAGCGGAACTGGTCGAGGCGGCACGCGGCGCCCGGGCAGCCGGCCTCGTCGCGCCCGCTGCGGCAGTCCACGTAGCCGTCGCAGCGCTTCTCCTTCGGCACGCACGCGTCCGCGCCCGGCGCGCCCGCCCCACCCGCCGCCGCCGCGGACGCGCCGCAGTGGAAGTCGTCCGGCTGGCACTTGCGGTACGCTGCGATATGGGGAATATTTACATTAGTACACAGAATATACGCATACATTTTATTATTCAAAAATAAAAATATTTAAAACAGTTATTTTAAATCTGGTTCTCTCCACTTTTTTATTAAATTTAATATTTAATTTACACAAATAATGTCGATTTCCTTATGTGACCCATATCATTAAAGGTATAGGTTGGTTTTTATAGCCACAATAGGATATTATCACTCGGAAGGAATATCTAATTTAACATACTCAACCTATAAAGGATTGTATTAGACTCGTGAAGTGTTTATAACAGTCGATATAATCAATATTTTCATTCATCATTTTCTTTTGGAAAATTCGCCTTCGTAAATACGTTGTTTTCGTAAGTTAGTAATGAATGACGTCACAGAAACGATGGACTTATTTTAATATTGGAAATATTACTAAATTATTGGCGGCTCTATTTGTTGATGTCTATGGTCCACCCTCCGAACCCCCCCTGCCCGCATATTTGTATAACACAAATGGCAGTGTAGTGGTAAATAAACAATCCACACTACTACTATTACAGCTCTATAAACCATATGACGTCATAAAATGTTCGATGACGGAAATTTGATGACGTATGCGAACGCACGGTCGCACGGTCGCACGTTCGTTTTCGTTTCATTCAAATATCTAAAGTTAAAACCTTCATATCTTCCTTAGTTCTCTACAGATTTCAAAAAGAATGTTATCGATAGTCTTGTGATTTTTCATATTAAAATATTAGCCAATAAACCAATATCGTGACAAAAATCTATTACGTGTATGATTGAAAATAAATAAATAAATGAAAAACAGCTTATTTTTAAATATATTGTTAATTGGACATACAGTGGCCACAGAAGTATTCTCAGCCATCGATATACCGTATGTACGTAAACGCCATTATTTCAATGTGTTTTATGACCATTCTCGGCGCGGGTGCGTAATTCAATGTTTTCGGGAAAACCTACAAGACATTAGGGGTATATTTCTTTTTACGCGCGGTAGGGTGATAAATCGGCGCGGCGCCGGATTAAGCGTCTGACCACGACCGGGTTGGTCCGCTTCGAATCCAGCCTTGCCTACAAAAGGTCGGATAAAAATAAATCTTTTATGAAACCCATTCGAGCCGGAGTCACCTTCGGCCCTCGGGCGCTATTTTATTTGCAAACCGATTGGAAAAACTTTTCACTTCCGCACAATGGAACATTAAACACTTCAAACATGCTGCCATGTACCTACTCGGAAGTAACGGATGTTTGCGGAAATATTAATATACCCTTCATATAAATTATTATCCAAACGTGACCGCAAAGGAGCCTTTAAAAGGATCGAGAACGATTCGATTTTAACCCTTTCATGAGATTCGTTATAAATCACATTAATTGTGCATCAAATTTAACCGCTTTATTTATTTAATATTATTCTTTAATCCTTATTTGGTAACAAATGGTGCATAGAGCACCGCATCAGATTGACGTAGTTTTAATTTTTGGGATCACATCCTGTGATCTAATTTCGGTTATCTTCTTCATCTCAACCTTATAGTGGAAAGCTAAACAAACTGTGCACTAGGACGCTGCTCAAAAACTATTAGATAAAATATATTTATCAACAATATATTTATAACAAATAGGCATGAATTGACTCTATAGTCAGTAAATTTCAAATCGTAATTAATACACATTTGTAGTTAATAAATAGTAGATAAATATTGATAAATATTGATACTGTATATTCACATAGTGCTAAGGCACTACGTGAATATACAGTATCAATATTTTTAATTAAAAAAAAAACAAATGTCCAACATATTTTAATAACAGAATTTCAATTATGTTAAATCATTTTAAATATTTGGAAAATCCCTCATAAAGAATGCCTCTGTAAGAAAAAAACTATAATACTGTTCACATGTCACTAAAACAATTTTTAAAGCCCTATGTAAATTAACAAAAAATACCGGATTACCGGCAATTAGATTTTTATTCATCGGTAAATTGGTGATGGAATTTAGCTGTATTTAAGCGGTTAACCGATTTACTGAAAACCAGTAATGCGTCTCCTAGTGAGGACAAGCTTTTTATGGCTTACTCAACTTTTCCATGAAACGCTTTAAAATTGTAATATAATTAAAATAAAAGTCTTTTTAATAAGCCCTAATGATGTCCGGCTCTCTGCCGTTCATGGACTCCACAACGTCCATTTTTTGGCGAATGATACAGTCTGGCAAAAGTTATGGATTAAAGAAAGAATAAAGATCTCAAGCCAAGAGTTTCTAGGAATATAATTTGTAAGCGCTAAGGGTGGATTGCCAAAATGTTCCCAGCAGTGGTAAAATAAAAGCAGTCGCTAACCAAAAAGCGAGGCGATAAAACATTTTCAGCCAACAAACGGTATTTTACTATTCTGCATAGTTTTAACATTTGCCAGAGATTCGAATACCAAGTACCCTTTGAATTTTGGATACTTTGGAGATGGAAACAGATAAATTACGAGTACAAAGCACCTTACAACAGTCTCGGGAAACTTCCGGGGAATATGTAATATTTATTTTAAACTAGTCTATAACGGAAAACTAACATACTCTTATACACATGATATTGTACATTAAGACCAACTATGGGAGATATCGAATGAACGTAATCGAGGTTTAGAACGAATTCTTAAACAAACTTTGCTTAGAAAAAAAAACTTAATTGTAAAACTCTTTTTCGAAATGAATTTTTTGTAAATCAAAGATATTATACATTAAAATTAAAAACGAATTCAGAGCTATAAGCATAAATCGCTCACTCCTTTCAAGAACGTCATAAATAAAAAAAACTTGATATTTCAGGAGAACGTTTTTAAAGTTTAAAAATATAATACAATGTATTAAAAATGAATATCAAGCCACTTATTGAAGTTTTAGTATATTTTAAAATATTTAGTATATTTAAAAAAATAATTGAATACCTTTTCTTCAAAATGCAAAAACCATACGTATTTAGTTAAAAATAGGTCTCTTTTGCTGTGATATAGTAGATTTTCTGGGCATTCCGAAAACATGCACAACTGAAAATTGACGATTTTTTATTTATGACGTTCTTGAAGGAGTGAGCGATATAGGATTACTAGATTATAAAAAATCATTGTACTCGATTATATTTGTATATGAAATCACTATCGAAAAAGATTAAAATAAAATATGCTTATTGGCGAAGGGACTTTTGTTCCAATTTCATAACCCATTTCAACTCTTAATTCGCTTTTTTATGTCATTATTAAATGTTTGCCAAAAGGAAAATTCGAAGGCAAACTTTTGCAAAGAAATTCATATACAAACACAATTATTTTAATATCACGTCATTTCTAACATAGATATTCATACAACACTAAAGAGAATGATTATTTTATAACATACAAGTTTGTTTATTTTAAAAATTGGTATATTTAGGCACTCCGTTAGCAGAGGGCACATAGATAGTATTGATGGCTCTCTTAAGATAGTAATATCCGGCCCTGCCAGGAGTTCAATAAAAAACAAAATGCTATTTTCTGGCGCCTAAACCAACAATTTATACCCTGAAGCAGTTACAGAAGGCACATAATGGATTTACCGATCTCAGTAAGGTTTTACTGAGGAAAAATAAAAATAATGAAAATTTACCGGATTAACGATGTTATACGAATAACCTAACAATACCTAATACAAAAATTAATAAAAATTTTAAAAAAATGTTTTTAATTTAAGTTTAATTAGAAAATACCAGTTTTTCATCAAATCTATTGTGACACCTGTTTCGATGCATTCCGCATCATTTTCAAACACCGTGTTTGTGTTTACGGTGTTTGAAAATGATGCGGAATGCATCGAAACACTTGTCACAATAGTTTTCAAGAAACAGTGGTATTTACTAAGTAAAACTTATTATTTTTTTCACATTTCAACATAGATGAAGAAGAATATGGATGTCTGGGCATTTACGGAGCTTACGATATTGAGATGTCAAAAAATAATATGATAACTCCGTTAAGTGGAGATAATCCAGATTTGTGAACAAGTATTTGGACGCACTTAAAGTGTTTGTTAAGTAAAACTTAAATTAAAAATGGATAGATTTTACCACAAAGTGACTGCAGAATCAATCAATGAAATAAAAAAAATGTATTATAATTTTTTGAGCTTTTTCTGCGAAATTGTCAAACATGTCTAAATATATATTTTGAAGATATTAGACAGCAATTCGTTGTTTTTTGTTTCCCTCAAAACCTACTTGTCAATATGAAAAAATCGAATAATTATTTTTAAATTAGATAGCATTGACTTTAAAGTATTGTAATTAAAAAAGTACCTACCTATTTTTAAATACCGTCGCCAGCGTTCTATCAGTACATTTTATTACCCAGTTCTATTATCAGTATCATACTTAAAACATTAATAAACATTTTATTACCTGCGGTACAGCTATATGGAATAAATACACAATAATAATAGAATAAAAATAAATACATAAAGCATGAAAAATAAGTCCGCTTGTGTTGGTGATATTGTGAATCGATGAACTAAGCTTATCCCTAGCTTTTAGCTCGAGTTTATACAGGAATTACTTATTTGTGTGTTGCCAAATTAAGAAAGGCATAAAGTAACTCTTCGAAGATTATGTTTTTAACTGTGTTGTTTTGGTTTCATTTTTTATGGTGCCTGTTCTAAGAAGTTGTTTTAGTTTGATAGGATGTAAACCGTATCAAATGTGTAGGATATTAATTAAGTGTTTACAATATTTATTACAATTGATAATACAACAAGAAAAGTGTTTTCTTTTTGCAATGGTATTTTTTATCGGTGTTTACTAGATCACGAAATATTCTTTACTTTTGTTTTGTCAGCAGTTTGAATGACATCTCGTATCACTCGCCTCTTTATAGCTGATGTACGCGGGTAAATGTTTTTGCAAATGCATATGGAGGGCCGTCCGGTTTATCTATGATTCTAGATGCCGGTGAAATTAGTATTATATCGCTCACTCCTTTCAAGAACGTCATAAATCAAAAATCGTCAATGTTTAGTTGTGCATGTTTTCGGAATGCCCAGAAAATGTACTATATCCCAGCAAAATAGGCATATTTTAAACTTAATATTTACCCGCTACAGGTAGAAGATGTTGTTTTTGCATTTTGAAGAAAAGGTATTGTTTTATTATTATTTTGATTAAACTTAATATTTTTCAAATGTAGAAAAAACCTTCAGGTTTTACCTTAAAAGATATGCTGCAAAGTAAAAAGTTCAATCAGTGGCTCGGTATTTATTTTTAATACATTGTGTTATATTTTTAAACTTTAAAAACGTTCTCCTGAAAAATCAAGTTTTTTGATTTATGACGTTCTTGAAAGGAGTGAGCGATATATTAATAATAATAATCAATTTTGCAAAATAAATACTATCTTCTAGTCTCACAGAGAAAGGAATTGGCCGCCAACAAAAATCATAAATAAACCGAATGGTCCGTCATTCATTTTTCTGCGATTCATTCCGTATGTGTGACAGCTATTAAAAATTAGTTTTATTGTTTGTTTTTTATTTTTATTTTATTATTATTTATCTCTGTATCTTTTTTTTTCTGACGTCACAAGTAGAGAGAAAGATATAACCCAAAGGCCGATTAGGAAATAATGTGTATTGTATAGAATATCGTCATCCTTGTAATGTCAATATTGACTAATGACGATAGTGAAAAGAGCATAATGTGTTAAACACGAAAAAATTAAGAGTTGCCACAAAAGAGTGAAAAATAAAAGAAACCCAAGAGATAGATACTCTAAAAACGATTGGAGAGCGTCATATTTTCACAGGTATGGATGTTGTCAGATGTAAAAAGTGCTGTAAATTTTAATTAAAACCGTTCGATGCTTTAAAATGATAGAACTCCATTTTAATTCAAATATTAAAAGTTAAATCAAACACTGATTTTTTGAGTCTGCTAAGTTGTATTTTATTATTAAAAAAACACATAAAAATCAATTTTGTAACGCCTAGTTATGGCATTTTCAAACAAATGTTCGCCACAACTAGGCTAAACAATTGTCACAAAATTTATTTTATTATGAGTTTTTTAACAACAAAATATAACTTAGCAGGAAAAAAATCAGTGTTTGATTTGAAAATTAATACATAAATAGTCAATCAATTATAATGTTAATTAATAATCTAATGATATGTTTGATTAAAAAAATATTTCGTGCTTAAATTTAGAAAAAATGGTTGTGAAGGTTTCCACTTTAAGGAGAGAATAAATCTGACTGTACAATTACACAGCCCCAAATACAAGTCATTCTTACGATATTTTCAAATCCCCTCGTATTATATATATATATATATATTTTATATTGTGTATGACCTCCCTTCATTCTGCACTCTCTGCGCCGCACAGGAATAAAGGAATAAGAACACCGGATCCGGAAAGGACCGATAGAGGATAGAAAAAGAAATAGAAAAAGTACGGGGAGTACAAGGGTGTCGGAAGCGGAAGCAATCGGACGCACGTGACGGAGATAGCGGGAATGGTGGTCGAATAAAGAAAACGGCGGGAAGGATCTCCCGCGCTTTCTAACTTTCACTCAAATAAATTAGTAAATTCCTTTTATAACTACAATAAAACCTTTTTAATGCTTATATTTACCATTTAATTTGTATCGCTGGTATATACATTAAAAATGTGCTTTCAGTTTAAGTTTAAGGACCAGTATTCGATAAGTCGTAACTTAATTTTCTCTAAACCCAAGTAACATTTTACGTAATTGTTTTTTTTTTCTTAAAATCCCGATTTTGTGTTGAAAAATTTTTTTTTTCTTCGTTACATTAAAAATGTGCTTTCAGTTTATGTTCAAGGACCAGTATTCGATAAGTCGTAACTTAATTTTCTCTAAACCCAGGTAACATTTTATAATAATAATAATATATAAAACCCTTATCCGCACCCCAATGGTGCATAGGACAGTGCTTCATATAAACGCAGTGTTATCTTGATCGTTTACACATGAAGGAAAGATGATCAGCCTTCCGCTTCAGGTACCAGTCCAGGGTAATATTGAATAAATATTACAGTGAAAAAATTACTAATATTTATTTGACCCACCCTGGGAATCGAACCCGGGACCTCCAGAACGGTAGCCGAGCGTGCTGACCATCACACTACGGATTTAATATTGAAAAAAAAGTTTTTCTTCGAAATCATTATATGGTTTTGAAAAGAAAGAGTAATTGAAAAGGGATAATAAAAAAAATTAGAGTCGGATATAAACTTATTGTAAAAGATTCATGAAACAGTGTCGTGGCAACACATTGTTTCGAAGAGACTACACACTACGAGTATACTTTATTATATTACATATACCCATTATAAATAGCTTGGTAACATATGGATCATACATTATTCTTAAGATATTATTTGCGTTGTGAAAGACTAGTAATTTCAGTGCAAATCTTAAAACGCAAAATGTTTTTCCTCATCCTACAATACGAGCATTTTTTTATTATCGAATATGCACAAAAATAAAACGCAATTCATACCATCGTTTGCTGATGAATTTCGTTCCTTATGATAAAGTATCAGTTGGAAAATAAAAAGTAAAATGCGAAAGTGTTTAAACACAAAAAAAGTAGCAAGTAATCTCGAATTAATTTAGAAAATGTATGAAAATATTATACTATAAAAGATTCGTCGTGTTTAAATCAAATCAAAGGCGGTTGATATCTAAAGCCATTATATCCACCTTCAAAATCAAACAGAAATGAAAATCTGTATTTAAAATAAATAATGTATGACACAAGTCGGACATTTTAAATAAATACCGATTATAATTAATTTTTAATATAATTACGAAGTTTTTTCAACTTTGAGCACACAATAAACGTTTATACTGCACAATAAACGTTTGTTACCTGCTTCCAATGTCCACAAAGTCAATAAATAATGATTTTATGTTTAAACGAGCTCTGAAACCTCCTGTCTCATTTCGGGTCCGGTAATTATAAAAGAAACTCTTTTGTTTTTCTTCCATTCGGACCAAGGTTATAAAAGATCTATAATAATGGATAATAAAGGAAAGAATATCATTACTACTGACCACATAAAGATTGTGTCATTCAGCCACAGCATCGATGATTTCTCGACAATTATGTTATTAAAACATATAAACAAAAAATTGAGTGAATTGTGTTCTGGTCAAGGGAAATTGCATGAGGTCATATTCTTTTATTGTAACCAAATGAAATGAATAAATAAAATATTGTTTTTTTAAAATTTTTTTTTTTTTAAATTTTGGATACGATTTTTTATACGATTCGCTTAAATAACACAAAGAAAATTACGGGAAACGTCTGCCTTTATTTATTTGTGATTCATTCAATTAGTTTTATGACTTAGAAAGTTGAGTCATCTGGGAGTAGGAGCGATTAGGTACACATTACAACGGTAAATAATTATTTGCCATAGAAAAAGTACCTACGCATTCATCAATTTGATATGAAATTCGGCAGATTGGATTCTTTTACGAACAAGCGCGCATTCGAATATGGAACGAACTGGACAAACAATTTGGAATTCCATGTTCTTTTGTCTGCCCATAATCCCGTTATGAAGCGGGCGTCAGTGCCTCCTAGATGAACAAATACTACGCTGTGCGGCAAGATAGGTTTGAGGGTGTTAGGAGCATAATTATGATTGAAGGATTTTCACAAAAACTGGGTAACTGTTTTACACCACTATTTCTTAAAATGTACTGTGACACGTGATTCGATGCATTCCGCGGTGTTTGAAAATGACGCGGAATGCATCGAAACACGTGTCACATTTTATATATATCATCAATTCTATAAAAATCATTTTAAATATTTTTTTTCAAAAAACTTCATATTTGAAAATTTCTTTTAGTAAATTTTCTATTTTTATTACAATATCACATCGGTCAAAAATTACGATTAAAAATTGTTAGCTAACATTTTTAACTAAAAAAATATCGAAACGATAATAATGTCAACACTGTACCGAGTAAAGTACTCATATTTAATGCTGTACAGGATGAAATCATATTGAAAAATTAAAGAATCGATAATATTATGAAATATTTGGAAAAATAGATTACTCTGAATAATAGATGCAAGGTTGTCAAATTGCATGCACGACTAATATTTGATATAGAAAGCATTGTACCAGCAGTTAATAGCCAGATGAATGTACGAATAGCAAATAAAAAGGAAAATACATCTGGAAATTCGAATGAATGCCATTTTGAAAAGTGATCGCGGAAGAATAATTGGATAACGTTTCGAATTTCAGTCAGAAATCAGTTCCGTTCGCTATTTTTAACTTTCAGCAACGTTTGTCGTTTTTACGAGCACGGCAAATAGTGCAGAAAATGCAAATGATGATTTAAATTGTCTAAAGTCAAATTTGTTTTCAGTGAAATGAAAATGGCAAAATACTCTTAAAATTTATATACTTAGTTTGAATGTATAAAATACTCTCACAAGGCAAAATAGATGCCAACAAAGTAAATACGTATGTCACATAGAAAATATGTACATATTACCTTTTTTATTACTTGGTAATATATTTTGTAAGGCCCAACAAACTATATGTAATAAATAAGATTCTTTCAAAGAAATGACTATAAGCAATCTAATTTTAAATACTTTGAATTACTTCATATCATATATAAAGACTCTTTTATATTTACAATATTTTGAGCGTGTCAAAATCTTTGTTCACAAATTCTGAATTGTACTCCGCTAACGAGTTTTTTTCTTCTTCATTTTCATCTAGTGGAATACAATTCAGAAATCACAAATAATATTCGGAACGATACTCAGTGAGGAGATTATATCGTAACTTGCAATTACATATTGCTTACCCCTTTCATCGTTTTTAAAGTTTAAAAATATAGTAAAATGTATTAAAAATAAATATCAAGCCACTTATTGAACTTTTTACTGTGCAACAGATCTTTTTATGTAAAACCTGAATGTTTTTTCTCCATTCGAAAAATATTTAGTCAATTTAAAAAAAATAATTAAACAATGCCTTTTCTTCAAAATGCAAAAACAACTCTTTCTGCCCTGTAGCGGGTAAATATTGAGTTAAAAATATGCCGCTTTTGCTGGGATATAGTACATTTTGTGGGCATGCCGAAAACATGCACAACTGAAAATTGTCGATTTTTGATATTTGACGTTGTTGAAAGGAGTGAGCGACATGTGTATGATAAAATAAAAATAAATAAATTGTCAATTTTATTTGACTTTTAAGCTATTATTACAGTTTACAAAATATTGTAACTTATGTTTACAAAAATGTGCAGAATAGGTTTAAAATGACAAAGATTTATTACAATTTAAATCGATTTATAATTTTAAATGGAGGGTTGAAAAAAGTGTTACAATATCAGCGGCAGGACCTGCCAACCTTGGGGTACATAAATCCCGCGTAAAGCCCTCGGAATATGCTTTCGAAGCGCGCTCACACTTTAAATTTTCCAAAACGATAGAGTCAGAGTGGAAGTTATATTTAAATACGCAATACAATATAATACATCTCGGCTGTGATCTCATTATTCCGCTTTATTATCCCCCGAGAACACACAAAACTTTGTACATTATTCATACGTAATCTTGCATAATTCCGGAGTTTCCCGTCCTCGGGATTCTGTCTCACAGTTCATATGCAAATGACAGGAACCCCTTTTAGGGGTCATTAATGTATCTTCTCCGTCAGGCGAG
Source organism: Brachycentrus maculatus (assembly GCF_059751285.1). Lineage (NCBI taxonomy): Eukaryota > Metazoa > Arthropoda > Insecta > Trichoptera > Brachycentridae > Brachycentrus > Brachycentrus maculatus. The sequence goes on from NW_028280801.1 coordinate 149,776, forward strand.
ACTCGAATAAAAATATATTTAAAAATAACATTCGAATTTAGAATATTTTCAAATATATTTTCAACAATTCAATCCCGTTTTTCTATGTTTAATGACTATTTACTTTTGAATTTACGAATAAATATATATATCTTTAATTAACTTTCGAATTTAGAATATGATATATTAAATTATTTTCAACAATTCAACCCCGTTTGTCTATGTTCTATGGCTTTTTATATTTGAATTTATCGCCCTAGTATAAATAAAAAAATATTTTAAAGTAACATTCGAACTTTATTTTCGATATTTTCAAATATTTTCAACAATTCAATACCGTTTTTAAATGTTCAATGGCTATTAATTTTTGAATTTATCGCTCTATTTTGAATAAAAATATATATTATTTTTAAATAACATAGGAATTTAGAATATTTGAAAATTTTCAACAATTCAATCCCTTTTTTCTATGTTCAATGGCCGTTAATTTTTAATTTAACCACATATTATGAATAAAGATATATTTTAAAATAACATTCGATTTTAGAAAATTTTCAACTTTTTTCAATAATTCAATAATTCTACCTCTTGAAGCTATTTGCTTGTTCGATATAAGTACATCCAAATTTCATGGTAAGTATTGAAACGAAATTTAAAAATTTAATTCACTGCCCTAATATCCATTATCCTTACTAATGTCGGTATTTTAGGCTGTCATATTTTTGACGTCGACCCGTGTCGCATGTCGTGTGTCGTTCAAACTTCTTGCCGATGCTCGGACGCCATTGCAGCAACAAGGATTTGAACTGTTCATCCATTCGAAACATTTCCTATAGAACTCTTAGTCTCGAAAATAAAAAGAGTATCGTTTTGTAGTATTTATTTTTACACATACTCCATTAAATATGAACTCTAAATTTATAAATGATATATGTGTTTATAAAAATTAGATACTAAATATGCATAGAAATTCGATTAACGCGAATCAAGTTTCAAAAACATTATAATGTATCATTTTTCATTTCAAATGAAAAATTTCGCATTACAGTGTTTCGATATTTTTAATATGAAAATTTTTGAAGGAACAATAATGGTTTTTTAGAAGTAATGCATTAATGAAGTTGAATCACGATAATCAAATAATTTATATATTTTTTTTATGTAATTTAATATAAATGTTTACTTCGTAAGTAAAGGGTATGGTGAATAAAAGATCTATAAAAATACCACTTCTCGATCCAAAGCCAGAAGAAAAATTATTCCTAACGAAGATATTATATGCTTGATTTTGTAGTTAGGGAAGAAATGATTTTATATATCATCTCCTAAGGACTACTACAATAAATCGTAAGTAAAGAATTTACGGTAAATGAAAAACCTGTGAAAAGACTACGTTTTATCCTTTAAACCACAAGGAAAATGATTCCAAAACGTAGATACAATATGTTCAGAATTTTATATTAGAGAAAAAAAGGATTTTACGTGTCTTCTCCTAAGGACTATTTGGCGTTGCTTTAAAGGGTTTTAATATTGTAGTTAGGGAAGAAATTGTTTTATATATCATCTCCTATTATTATTTTAATGAGTTTATGGGAAGTGAAATATCTACGAAAATACTACGTTTCGATTTTTACAAGAAAAATGATTCCAAAACGAAAATACAATGTGTTCAATACCACAAAATAAATTAGGGAAAAAACGTTATGTATCATATCCTAAGCCCTCTTTGTCATTGCTTTAAAAAAAATGATCTATTTAAAGTCGATAAACAATATAATGTACATAGATAAGTGAATATTCTTCGACAATATCACTCGTTCGATTTCCAGGTGTCCACTTCAGCAGGCTCTCGAGCGTCTAGTGTTCAGTGCTCAGTGCTCAATCAACAAGTGAGTGTCGAGTCGAGATGTTTGGAGAGATAAAATGTTTCACTTTAAAGGTCAACAACACGACAACACGGCGACACTTCCCCGGGGATAACAGAAAGTTAAGACGCTGTTTTTCACACACGACGCGCGGCGCTACAATTTTCGCACCGCGACATTATTCTGATTTACTGGCGCGACATTCCGAGCACTTTTCATTTTGCCGTGCGAAAAGCGTTCCCATTCACCTACTTACTGGCTTTCGTCTTATTAAATTGCGCTAACTACACAGAGTATAAAATAATACGCTATTATATTTGTGATTTTGAATTTAAGTTTTACTTGGCAAATATCACTATTTCTTAAAATCAATTAAGACACGTTGTTTCGATACATTCCGTATCATTTTCAAACACTTGAAAATGATGCGGAAAGTATCAAAGTACTGACAGCCGAATCAATTAATGAAATATATTTGTGATAATACAAAACATCACATTTGCCACATAGTCTACCTCCATGGTGTAATGGTTACCGTGTTTAGCTACCGTGCTGGAGGTCCCGGGTTCGATTCCCAGCCCCCCCCCTGGGAAATAAATATTAGTGATTTTACACTCTAGTATTTATTCAATATTACCCTGGACTGGTACCCGAAGCGGAGGGCTGATCACCTTTCCTTCATGTGTTAACTGATGATGATGCAGTGCCCTATGCACCACTGGGTGCGGATAAGGGTAAGAATGTGCAGATAAAGGACAAAGAAGAAAAATTGGTTATGCTAATACCTTTTGTATCTTTCAAATTATGGTACAGTAATGCCTCGATATAACGGACTAGTTGGGGAAGGGGGCACTTGAATTTAAGCATGTATGTATCAACAGGATGATATTTTTAAAAAAATATTTGACCGAATTTTTGTCCGTCATATCCGAAGTCCGTTAAAAAGAGGCCCGTTATATCGAGGTTCAACTGTAAATATTTCATAATAATCTAGTATTCAGTGCCGAGTGACAACACTACCTACTGTTTTTATAATAAATAAAATTTGTATCAATAAAGAAAAATACTTGAAAGCGTCAGGAGTCGAAATAATCGTCGGGTATGTATGAGGAGATGCATGAATGTAAAAGAGGCAAGAATGTTTCAAAGACAGATCGGTGTGGGGTTCTATTCTCTGCAAACCCCTACAAGGATGCGGCGCGATGGTTAGTTAGTTTAAAAAGAAAGAAAAAAACGTTGTTATACATATATATTGTCAAAATATTAGCCATTTATTTTGTATGTTAAAAGCATTGTTAACATTGTGGTATGGTAATATAACACTCTCCTTATCATTCATGGTTCCTTTTGTGTAATAACACTTTCTAAAAAACACTTTTTTTTTTTACAAATGTCAAAATAATTTTATTTTAATGACCTGATAATGGAATGATTCATCCGTAACCGGTAGTCACGACTAAGTGTTTATAAAAGTGGTATTACACATAGTAAACGATGAATGATAATGGTGTTATGTTAGCCATTTGTTTAAATGTTATACTATATTAGCTAGTTATACGCTGTAGCCACTATGATACGGAGGCTGACGAATTAACACACACATAAATAAAAACATAACTTCAATCAAAATAAGTGGATTTTTTGCTATTCTGTAAAGTTTCGCGAGAAGGCCTAATTTGGGAAAATAATAAACAGTAATTGAATTTGAGCCAAGATGGCGGCCGGAAATGTCGCAAGATGAAGATGAAGTTGAGTTATGTCGTTAAATTCTACAAGACACGTGTCATTACATATTATGTTACATTCGGGGCACCGGAGGTTCAAGCGCTTTAGGAAATGTAATTTATGAAGCTCTTTTGAACCAAAAATTGGATCCTCGGATAATTAGGAACGTGTCTCGCGCGTTATTTATGCCGTGTAAAATTTTGTATAAGGAGATATTGAAACTGTAATACTGAACGAACGTATGGCGTTCGAAGTCGTTCGTGTCTGGTTGTGGTCGCGTGGTTAGTGTCGCGGACTCTTAAGTCAGAGTTTCTCAGTTCGAACCCACTCTACCACAATTTGATACCTATTTCTCATAATGAGCCGCTCAGGTTCACAGACATGGTATGAAATTGAAATACATAAGTATTTGTGTAAATAATAAAAACACAAATATTTCTCTTTTTTTTTAAATAAAAAATTGTCTTCAAAATGCCTACAGCTAAGCAAGTTAACTGATTTTTTCACAAAAAGTACAGATGAACCATTCTTCTTCTTCAAACCCTTATTCGCAACCCAATGGTGCATAGGGCACTGCATAATGTAAACGTAATCTTGATCGTTAACACATGAAGGAAAGGTGATCTACCCTCCGCTTCAGTCCAGGGTAGCTAATATTGAATAAATATTATTGTGTAAAAATCACTCATATATTATTTAAAGCCCTCCTGAAAATCGAACCTGGGAACCAGAACGGTAGCCGTTCGTGCTGACCATTACACTACGAGTTATTTATGCCATGTAAAAATATTGAAACTGTAATACTGAAAGAACGTATGGCGTTCGAAGTCTTCAAAATGGCTACAGCTAAACAAGGTCCTATCAAATCATCTTTATCTGATTTTAACTCAAAAAGCACATATTAAACGTAGTATGGAAGTTATTTTTCATATTATTTTTTGGCATCTCATCAAAGATGAAGAAGAATATGGAAGTCTGGGCATTTACGGGGCTATCACTTTACACACGTGTAACATTCACCCTTTCTACCCATTATTGACAACCACACTACTCAAATACTTGGAAGTTCTATATATATAATATATGAACCAATTTCGAAACATTGTTCTTGAATAAATATGCATGATAAGCACGTAATATATAATATTCTCAATATTATTACTATTTAAAGCAATTACTTTGTGGTTAGTTAGTTATTTTTACTTATTTATTTTTTTACAAAAATGTTAATAATATTAGTATATAACCACTCGAGATTTTCATGTCTACCGGTTTCGAGACGTACCCGTCTCTTCGTCAGGACAATATATTCTAACAATATGATTATAAATAACCGATCTACTTGGTTCAATGAAAATAATTTACGTACTTCGTTAATTAATCATTTTATGAGACTTTGAAAAAAAAACTGGCCAAGGTACGAACTTCTCCCCTACCTCTGAAATTTCTTGATTTGGCAGGTGTTCCTTGAACAGTAAAAGTTTGCGGAACACTGATTTAGTCAGACATTTTATTCCAGTGATTGAATCCTCACACCCAAAGTGCAAAATACAAGGGTTTGGGCAGTCACACGAAACAAGTGTCGAAACGGAATATCCCCCATTTAAATTCTGACCGGCCTGATCCATTACGTTTATATCAATCTGTTGGCGCAGTCTGTCTCTAACGATAATAGGAGACATTTATTTTAAATTCAGGACAGGTTGGTTTTACTGATTACATACGAACCTTTGGGCGTTTGTGCACTGCACGGAATTTTACCATCCGGCACTGAAGTGCCGCGAACTGAAGTTATAAAATAAGATTAAAATTAAAACTAACTAACCAACTAACCATCACGCCGCTTCCCCGCAGGGGTAGGCAGAGAGAATCGAACCCCACATCACTCTGTCTTTGCAAACATTCTTCGCCTCTTCTACAGTCATGCATCTCCTCATACATTCCCGACGATTATTACGACTCCTGACCCGACCGCTTTCAAGTATTTGACATACCTGATTGTGCCAAGTTTTCCTCGGTCTTCCTCTGCTTCTTTTTCCAACTACATTCGCCTCATAAATTTGTTTAACCGTTCTTTCCTCACTCATACGTTCCACATGTCCAAACCATCTCAACACACCTTGATTAATTTTATCGATAATGCTTATCTCAGCCTTGCATTATTTCCTTATTTCATCATTCGAACATCTATCAAACATCGTTTTGCCACACATTCGTATGAGGGATCGCATTTCGACTGCATTCAGTCTGCTTTCATCCTTCTTTTGCCAACTCCATGCTTCGCTTCCATACATAAAATAAAATTAATAATTCAACGACATTAAAAGTCATATGGGTAAGTTTTTAAATTTGCTAGACAGTTATTCCGGAATGTCTTAGGTAATCCCTAAGCAGAGAATTCAATGTTCATAATGTTTGGTGACTGTACAAGTATTGTAAAATGTGCCTTCGTCATGTAAAATTCCAGTGAGGACAAATTATACATGTATGATAAATATATATATATATTCGTTGTTTTCCTCAAATCATACATATAAAAATAAAAGACTGGCCTATCTGGAGTTGCCATTGCTTAAAATACGTTATTTAGTAGATTTTACGAATATTATAATAGTATATAGTAAACACACGGATTTTATAGAGATGTGACTGATGACTGATGGTAACTGTTATTTTTTCGGTTACCCGTTTGGGATAGTATTTGTTACTTTTCTTGGTTTATATTGCTTTTCAGTTAATTTTTTATGTCAAATTATCAAATATATCGAAATATGGAAATACCCATTATGTAATCAAATTTGCATACTAATTGGCTTGATAAACTTTGAAATTATCGAATTGAAAAAGTGAAGACAATAACGATTTATTTTAAAGAATTTTATCATTTATTTAATTCGGGTTTTTCTTTCGATCTCCCATGTCTAAAAAAACAATGATTATAATTGATGACATAAATGTTGATTTCAATATTTATTATATAATGGAACATTAAATAAATAAAAAAAATTTAAAAAAATAATAAAAATCTCGTTATATTATTTAGGTGTGACCTTTCCCATACAAGCCAGGAAAAAATGTGATCTTGTATCGATAATGATGAAAAAAAAAACGATAAATAATTCAAACAGATTCAAGCGAATGTATTAAAGAATCATTAAGAACACGTTTTTATATATAATATATACCTCCCTAAATAATATTAATGTGTGGTTTTCCATTAGATAAAATGAAACATGTTTGGGTAGGTAGGTACTCTTGTTACACAGAATAAAATATTAAATTTATTTGCATTTTTATTTCTAAACATAATAATAAATTTGTTATTTTATTCTGGTCTTTCCGAAGATTGGTTGCGAAACTAGTTTTGGTGCTTTTTATTAGTAAGATCGTAAAATATTCTTGTTTTTACGATTTCATCTCTAATTATTATCCATTTTTATGTATCTTTATATTATCTAAACAATATTATACGTATGTTCAAAACTCTGCACAAATACTGGAGATATAACTCGTTAGAATGTTTTATTATCAAGATTTTTAGGCATCTCAACAGGGAGGAAGAAGTTTTTAAGATGGGAATATGATGTCTGGGAGTTTACAATCCTCTTCCATTTTCTTTCCAATATAGCAGTAATGTCTTCCCACCAATTATATTCAGATCATGGTCTATCACTTTGTTTTTCTCGAAAGGTAATACTTTATTTTCCTCGTCATGGCACAACATTCTTCAGTAATTTCTTATTTGTCCAAACGGCCAGACTAAGGAATGAATTACCACTTCATGTGAAAGATGCAACATCTCTGATGACTTTCAAAAAACGCCTGTGAATAATTTCATAATTTTTTAAAATTTGCGGCAGGGGGTTTAATCTTGCTGAAATATTGCATTACCATTTGACCTTCGTTTTTGTATCTCAGGTAGTATATTTTCCAGTGGAATTGGGTGATACTTCTCGATATTCATCATCTCAGTCACTAAAAAAAGCAGCCCTGGTCCATAATACGAGGAACACCCCAAAAAAAATTTTTTTCAGGGGGTGTTGAAAATACGAAAAAAAGTTTTGTTTCAATTAATCTGTTCGATACTGTATGTAATGTAATGTATCACTATCTACTTACTAATTCTTATATAGCTGTATAATTTATACCTTCTACAGCTATATACTAATCTATTTTTTGTTGGTTGGATATCAAATTAGTATAATTATTTTTTAATTGCTTACATTTCAAATAATCTTTTCTTTTCAAAACAAAATATTTATTTCGATGAAAAACTTATTTTTTCAATACAAAAAGGGTATTTTGAGAAAAAAATTACGTCAAATGTTACCTGGGTTTAAAGAAAATTAAGTTACGATTTATCGTGTGTTGGGCCTTGACTCTATACTACAGAAAAATTCAATTTCCATGCAATTGTGTTTATTTTGTTTCATGTTTTTTGTGTATAAGAGATTCGAGTACTTACTGCAGTCTGCTTCATCTGTCCCATCCACGCAGTCCACTGTCATGTCGCAGCGGTAGTGTGGGGGGATGCAGTACGTCTTGTTCCATACGTACTGACCGCACGACAGCTGGCCGGGCTCACACTCCGGAGGAGCTGGAAACAACAAGATGGATTAATTGAGGGTTAAATATAACTACAGTAGAACATCGATTATCTGAACCTCTATATATAACTACTGTAGAATCTCGATTATCCGAACTTCTGTATATAACTACAGTAGAACCTCGATTATCCGAACTTTTATTGCACATCGCTCACTCCTTTCAAGAACGTCATAAATCAAAAATTGAAAATTTTCAGTTGTATATTATTTTTTATTTTTATACATTTATTTAAATCACAATTTATACATATTTAGAACATTTTTTTTGCAGAACAAACCACCTTGTGTGTCTTGTCGGTGGAGTTCTTTTTTTAATAATTTTTTTATTGTTTTTAACGATTTTAACCTAATATAGACACAAAAAATAGACACATGTTTTCGGAATGCCCAGAAAATGTACTATATCCCAGCAAAAGCGGCATATTTTAAACTTAATATTTACCCGCTACAGGGCAGAAAGTGTCGTTTTTGCATTTCGAAGAAAAGGTATTGTTTAATTTTTTTTTTTTAAATATACTAAATATTTTTCAAATGGAGAAAAATCTTGAGATTTTACCCAAAAAGATCTGTTTTATTTTTAAACTTTAAAAACGTTCTCCTAAAAAATCAAGTTTTTTGATTTATGACGTTCTTGAAAGGAGTGAGCGATATATTGGGTTGATGCAAAAGTTTTGACCGTTTTTTACATATATTTTTTTAATATTTTTTTTTCTTGTGTATTATTTATTTAATAAATTATATAATTTCCATCAGTTCTTATAACCTTCTCCCATCTTTCTATCAACTTATTAATACCAGTAGTATAAAATTCCGTGGATTTTGATGCGAAAAATGAAGTAAGGGATGTTTTTACCTGCTCTATTGAATAATTTTTTTCATCATTTAATTTTTTTTGCAGTGATCGGAATAAATAAAATTCAGAAAGAGCAAGATCTGGAGAATACAGTGGATGCTTGATAACATCCCAATTTAACTCATTTAGCTTGTGTTGGGTCATCATAGCCACATGTGGTCGCGCGTTGTCGTGATGAAACACTGCCCCTTTTCTGTTTACCAATTCTGGTCTATCCTTTTGAAGGACCATGTTCAATTTGGATAAATGCTGACAATATCGTTCTGCTGTACTTGTCTTATCGTGTTCCAAGAGTTCAAATTACACAATACCCTTATTATCCCACCAAACACAAAGTATAACTTTTTTTTATGGATTTCGGCCTTCGAAGTTGTTAATGGGGCTTGTCCAGGTATAGTCCAATGTCTTTTTCTTGTCACGTTGTTGTACACGACCCATTTTTCATCTCCCGTCACCAAACGATGCAAAAAAGGTTCATGTTTTTGTCTCGCACTCAAAGCAACGCGCGTTGAAACACGATCCAATAAATTGGCAGCCGACAATTGATGAGGTATCCAAACGTCGTACCGCGAAACCATTTCCATACGCTTCAAATGTCTTAATGCGATTGTTTGGTTGACTCCCATCATTGACACAATCTCTCTGATGGTTAGACGTGGATTGGTGTCAATTATGACTTTTAATTCGTCTTCATCAGACTTCAATGGCCGCCCGGTACGTGGTTTATCAATGAGTGAAAAATCTCCAGATCGGAATTTTGAAAACCATCTTCGTACCAGTCGAACTTTGATGACATCTGCTCCGTACACTTCACAAATGTTTTTGGTTGCCACACTCGCGGTATTGTTTTTACGGAATTCATAAAGTAAACAATGACGTAAATGCACTTTATCGAACGACATTTTGAAAAAATACAAGGGGTTATTACTGAACTCTGGCCAGGCCAAAACTGAATAGAAAGTAGAGGGAAAGCATCCTTTATACAATGGAATCATAAAAAAAGAAGATACTATTCATAATTTATGAAAAAAATTTTTTTTACCTGGGATCATAAAAAACGGTCATTACTTTTGCATCAACCCAATATATTTAAATGGTACCTTAATTATCCGAATCTCTGTATACAAGTACAGTAGAACCTCGATTATCCAAATCCTCTATATATTATATATAACCACAATATAATCTTGATTATCCGGATCGATCGAGGACAATCGAGGTTCTACTGTATTATATTATTCACACCATCTTTGTTCACACATTCTGAGTTTGTCTCCACCGAGGAGTTGCTTATATTAATATCTCAACATAGATGAAGAAAAATAGGCATTTACAGGGCTCACAACTTGTCATGGCCTAGTTTTAGTCATCACTAAAACTTATCCGCTAGTTAAAATATAATCCATCGAATGATCGAATATAAAGCATGGTCATATACAATAAAAATGCTTGTGCGACAAACCAAAGTTTCCAATTAACTATTCACTAAACACGCACAAAGTAGTAAATTATATTATTTTTTGACATCTCAACATAGATGAAGAATAACATGAAAAATAACTCCTATAATTGTAGACAATCCAGATTTGTGAACAAGTATTTGTACACACTCAAAATGATGTAGATAAAAATTATTATTCAACTCATATTTTCAACTTTGACTAGTCTAAGTTAACTGATGATCCGGGCCATAAATATTTTAGTGTGACGGCTCGCTCGTACTGATGCGAACGCGTATCAGTGCGAGCGAGACATCTCAACCAAAGGTTTGCTTGGATATACAGGATGGCGCAAAATCAACCACCCTATCGGAAGATGTTATAATTTTTGCAAATGGAGTCGTGCGTCAAGCACATTTGACATTTGTGAATTAGACAGATACAGTATAAAAAAAAAATTGATAAAACGGACACAAATATGTATGAACACTGGTGGCAGCCACTTTTCGGATATCATCTTTTTCACTTAACAGAAAAAAATACAAAGGTCCAAATAAAGATTTCTATCACTCAAAATCATGAAAAGTTAATCAGAAACAAAATTGCATGATTAATTTTGCACCACCCTAAATTTGTTTGTATTCTGCACAGCTGTCCAGTTCACAAATCGCTGGTTAAATGCCAAAAGACCACAACACAAAAAAAATTAAACTCTTCATTCCAAGAATGGCATCTAAATTGTCAACATTTTTATATTCGAAAAAGACACCCATGATTCTAGCGTTAGAACTGTCAATTTCTAACGCTAAAATCATGGGTGTCTTTCGAATATGAAAAAGTTGACAATTTATATACCATTTTTAGAATAAAGAGTTTTTTTTGCGTTGTGGCCCTTTGGTATTTAACCAGCGAAACGTCAAATATGATTGACGTACGAAGCCATTTGAAAAAAAATAGCATCTTCCGATAGGGTGATAAATTTTGCGCCACCGTGTATTTTGCGATGTGGGATATGGAAACAAAGAAAATGTGAGCGGCAATCTTCAGATCACGACTTGAAGCCTTGTATTCAGAAATATGATGCTAATATTCCTTTCTATCTTTCAAACTCAGTTTTATGCACGTAAATATCGTACAATGCACTTAGAGTTTCTTATTATTGTATTCCGCACGGTTTTTATGGTACGTTACCTTTTCAAAAATAACTCGTGGTTTCGTTTCGTAAGAAAACATAATGCAATTTCGCGTTCAGACATTTCGACAAATGTGTGCACATACATATAATATTTTAAAGAAATTCAGCGTACATTCGGCGCAGACTCCAATGAAGTAGGTATTACAAATATAAATCACCTTTTAGGAACTGGTTTGTTGGTATAATACAAAGATTTATACAACAGTTACAAATTGATGAAGAAAAATATGGAAGTCTGGGCATTTACGGGGATTACGTCCATCGTAGGCTGGTTTAAGTGGTCACTTTACACACGTGTAACATTCACCAACTCTACCCATGATTGATAACCACACTACTCACATTCTTGGAACTGTATTTTCACTAGTGACATCTATTGATGAGACGAAGAAGCTTTTTAATTGAGCAGAAACTCTTATGTGTATATGCTGTCCGAATCCTGGATTATAATCACATACATGAGAAACGCCAGAAAATATCATTTTCACTTTATTATTTAAGCTTATAATTTGAACAGATAATTTATTGACAACATTTTAAGTGTGTCCAAATACTTGAATTTAATTTTAGTATAAGGGCGAAAACAAATGGTTTTTCCAAAAAAAAAAAAAAATTATTACCATTTCACAAAAGACTTTAGTCATTGTTATGACGTCATAAACATTATTATTTTCATTCCATCATAGGCTGGTTAAAGTGATCACTTTACACACGTGTAACATTCACCGATTCTACGCATGATTGATAACCATACTATTCAAACTCTTGGAAGTTACGTCTTTAATTTCCCTCCTATACCCAAAAATCTAGAGCTATTCATATAATTGACGATCAATTTAACCCCGTGGATACGACACAGTGGCATTTGCAACATTAAAATGCGAATAGGAGTAAAATAAAAAAGAAAAAAACGGAATGTAATATAAATTATGCTCAGGTAACCTGAGAAAAATATTAAATACTACTACCCTCTCGAACATCAAACCCTCGACCATTCTAATTAGTTATACAATATAAAACTAGGCTGTTGCACTTATGCATTTAAAAAATTAAATCGAGTGTTTTTTGCAACTGTGAAATCTTAAAGATTAGTTCATTTACTATGATTAAAATAGTTAAATAAATACCTACATTTGTACCTTATATTCGTATTAAATAGTTTAAATAGATAAATAAATACCTTTATTTGTACCTTACATTCGTATTGAATAGTTTAAATAGTTAAATAAATACCTACATTTGTACCTTATATTCATATTAAATAGTTTAAATAGATAAATACATACCTGTATTTGTGCCTTACATTCGTATTGAATAGTTTAAATAGTTAAATAAATACCTACATTTGTACCTTATATTCGTATTAAATAGTTTAAATAGATAAATACATACCTGTATTTGTACCTTACATTCGTATTGAATAGTTTAAATAGTTAAATAAATACCTACATTTGTACCTTATATTCGTATTAAATAGTTTAAATAGTTAAATAAATTTCTGGAATGTGTTTCGCAGATACTTTGTGGCACATTTTATAAACTTTATGTAATAAAACAACTTTGTTTTTAACCACTTTTTATTGGTACACTTTTTCCAAGCGGTTTCGACAATTAAGGAAGGGTAATTAACTATAACCTAACTTTGAGTATTTCAATGTTTTAGAATTAGTACACAAACCCTGATTCTTTTCGAAACCGGTTGGAAAAGTGTACCAATAAAAAGTCGTTGAAACAAAGTTGTTTTATTTTATAAAGTTAAATAAATACCTACATTTGTACCTTATATACGTATTTAATAGTTAATAGTTGAATAAATATCTACATTTGTACCTCATATACGTATTTAAGCCTCGTATGTTTTAATATTTTTATTTTTTTAAATTTATACATTTTTTGTTTTTTGCTTATTTTGATATGTTGAAAATTATTTTGACAATTTTTAAGAGGTTTAACGTGCCAAAAAGCAAATAAGATTGATAAGCACCGTGTTAGCGCATCGCATATATTGCATACACATATGTGAGATTGTGAAAGCAGTAAAATACGAATTCGTTGATTCATTTTAAAAAAACTTTGCTTTCGAGAAATTTCTCATGCACGACTTCATAATGTCCCTTTAAATATGGCGCTAGAATGGAGAATTATGTGAGAAGCGTAGAACATCCTTGCGATGTAAATAACTTCCTGTTGGAAAGATTCCCATTTGCCTTGGCAACGAATTCCCAACTTGCCGTGCGAGGAAATAAAATTAAATGCCAACATCTTGTCTCGACTAGACAAAGGAATGTTGAGACAAGTGTCTAAATACTACATTAACGCAGCGAGCGAATAGGTTCTAGAGCACCTCCCTAAAGCAGGTATTACAAAATGTTTTAAACGACACTTAAATCACACGAGTTGATATGATTAAACTGCCGTTTAAGGTTGTACTCTCAAATAAACAATTCAATTCGCGACCGACTGCACGAGAAGCCATTTTTTAGAATATATATTGGCAACATTTTGAGTGTGTCCAAATACTTGTTCACAAAATCTGGATTATCTCCAATTACAGGAGTTATTTTCATATTATTTTTTGACATCTCATCAAAGATGAAGAAGAATATGGAAGTCTGGGCATTTACAGGGCTGACGACCGTCATAGACTGGTTTGAGTAATCACTTTACACACGTGTAACATTCACTAATTCTACACATTTTTGACAACCACACTACTCAAATTCTTCAATTCAATAAAAAAATAATATGAATATATATTGGAATTAATTTTTTTAAGAATATATCATGGGTGCGTTGGGAAAAAACGAAACTCGAAAATATGAATTTTTGACTAAATGATGCATATTATAGAGTTTTTGACATTCTATAAACTGGCAAAATACACTAAGCAGTTTGAAATCTCATAAATGTATGTGTGGTTTTAAAAGTAAATTCAAATTTATGTCGAAAATATGAAATTTTATTTTAAAAAAGCGGGTATTTTATTCCGGGGTATTTTATTAAAATAACGGGGATTTTAGAGTTAACGTTTTTTTCAGTATGCCCACGATATATTGTTTTTTTTTAATCCTTACATTTCAATAACTCTTTTTTTTCAAAACCATATATTTATTTCAAAGAAAACTTTTTGCCAATACAAAAACGGCGTTTAAAGGAAAAAAAATGAAATACGTAAAATGTTACCTGGTTTTAAAGAAAATTAAGTTGGGGCTATTAATTATTACGCCTTAAGGGGAATTGCAACGCAGTATTTATCATACACGTTTTTTTTATTGTATAAAAAATCTTTAATTATATAAAATTTTTACTGATACAAGTATATCACAAAACAAATTAAGTGTAAATAAAAGGACGAGGATACATGTTAACTAAACATAGCCAAAATTATTTAAGTATTCTCGTGATACGTATAAATACTTTACTAAAATATCAAAAAGGTTTCGTAAGTAGCTTTATTTTATTAAATATTTGAAAAGCTTTTAAGAAATATTACAACTCAAAAGCACAGACTGCCTTTACCTTTTCTTAATAATTTATATTGTAAGTTGAAAAATTAACTTTTTCTTCTAATAATAAATGATTCTTTTATTGTTTATTATTGAAATGCTTAATTTTAAGTATTTTCAGTTAGTTAAATTCAATTGGGTCGACTCTAGAATTATAAAAATGTCCAGAGTAAACTAAATCAACCCAAACGTGTTGCTCATTATAATTTTCTGCCGAAAAGAAAATAAAATACGATTAACAAAGGTGAATAAGTGGATTTAATTTCCTTACGGAAAAATCTCAAAGAATTTTCCGTCCTGAAATGTGGACTGAGTACTGCGTATCAAGTTGAGTTTAAATTTAATTAAACGTTGTTGAGCGTAGTCATATATACGTGCATATTGCGCGTATAACTATGGACAAGGGTTTGTTTTACGGGTTCATAAAAAACCCAGTTTCGTTTATATGATTACATTCATAAAATAATTAAAAACCTTTGCCGGGTATTTAATAAACGTGTTTCGGTTAGAAAAGCGACTGAAATGATATTGTTTCAAGTTCATTACCATATTTCGCAAATAAATTAATAGAAAATTATATATATCACCCTTTACGACCCTACAAATAAATAACAAAAGATACGTATTTACGTTTACGTAATAGCGAAATGAGTCTTAATTTATGGGCTAATTGCACTTTGTATAAGATATTCAAGTATTCTCAAAATTTCAAGAATATTATTTGAACAATGACGCAATTTGTTTTTCACCTTATAGATACCTTTTTTTTAAACATAAATTGTATACATTTATTAAATCAGAATTTAAAACATTTTTTTTTGCAGAGACCCACTAAGCCACCTTGTGTGTCTTGTCGATGGAGTTCTTTTTTAATACATTTTTTTATTGTTTTTAACGATTTTAACCTATTATGGACACAAAAAAAGAGAAAAATTATGAATATAAACATTTTACAATTTTTTAAATTAATTCTTGATCATTCACCCATTCCTTTGTTTTACCTCAACATTAATATTGCAAGGAACATGGAAGCCTGGTTTAAGTGGTTTTTTTATACACTTTTTTGACATCTTAACAAAGATGAAGAAGAATATAGAAGTCTGGGCATTTACGAGGCTTACGACTGTCATAGACTAGTTTAAGTGGTCACTTTACACACGTGTAACATTCACCAATTCTACCCATGATTTACAACCACACTACTCAAATTCTTGGAACTTCTAAATATATTGATCAAACTTGAATCATACTGTTTGAATTCACTAGAATTTCATTACAGACATCTAAGGTGAGATGAGAGAAGCTTTTTATTAAGCAGAAACTCTTTCATTTGTATGTGAGGTCCGAATCCTGGATTATATTTACATACTCGAGAAACGCTAGAAAATATACTTTTCATTTTATTATTTTAGCTTATTAATTGAACAGATAATTTATTGACAACATTTTGAGTGTGTACAAAATATCCATTTAAAATATTTTATTTTACTTGAAAAAATCATATAAAAAAATAACTCATAATTGGAGATAATCCAGATTTGTGAACAAGTATTTAAATACACTCAAAATGTTGCCTTCTTTATACACCATGTTATGTTATTCACAATATCTGACCAGTAACCGGGTTTCACCATAATTCGTAACTAACATCGTCAGACTAGTTATTGAAGATGGATGTGCGAAAGTTGAGTCAGATCAAAAAACGTCGGAGGTGACAAATAAATACCAAGTTCTATTAGCATTTTTTTCTCCCAATATTTTTATTATTTCAAAGTCCTCAGTAGCTTCCGAACAAAAACTGGTAAGTTACCCACTGGTTTTTTTTAATGTATCCGTGGACATTAAAAAGTGCGAACTTTGGGTTTATTTTACACATAAATAACTTCTTAAAGTAATAAAAAAAACTTTTCGTACTTTTAGTGGGTATTACATTATCGCATTACCGTACTGCGAACATTCGAGTCATAAAGTGCTGTTTACACTATTCATATACACGTATATAAAAAGAAATTTAAAAATAAGCAGTTTAAACTTCTGTTACTCCGTGGAGCTTTGGTCCATTCATTTTTATTACATTAAATTAATTTTTAATCAAAACCACGTTTAAAAATACAAAAGGTACATTTTAAAGACCATATTTGCTGCACCAACTTTGTGATTCTCCATTCCACAATTCGTTAAATTATTTTTTTTGAATATCATAGTGATTTATTTATACATTGATTTTATAGCGAAGTTTATTACAAGTATAAGTTATAGATTTTTTTTATTCGCATATTTTTTTGCACTAAATGTGTATAATTTTTTTGAGAGAATTTATTTAGATTAAGTTTATAAATGATTTGTGTGCTCTACTAAAAAAATGAAATTTACCATATACAACTGCTAGACTAAGCAGGTCAGTAAATACAAAATGAGATAAGAAGGGTTGAGATCAATAAGTAGCTCAAAACACAATTTTAGTAAAAAATATTTTTTAATGAATTTGCGACAAAATGCATTGGACCTAACGTTAAACCGGGTATTTTTATTAAAGGTAGAATATTTCTCAGTTCATGGTAAATTTAATCATATATTTATGGTAAAGGTTAATTATTATTTTGATATGCGATTGTCGGATTTTTGCAAAAGTCATTTTCTTAGCTTGTTTAATAACATCTTACAGTGCGAAACGTAAAATTTATTTGAGCATTATTTACTTACTTATTATAAAAAGAGATTTACGACTAATACTCGACATGAAATGTAATAATGACGGTAGCAAAAGAAATGATATTACAGAAGACAGAAAAGCGAATTTATTACATCAATTTAATGACTAAATTAATCGAATAATTTAAGCCCCTGGTAACAAATGGCACAAGACAAGGAGTCCAGGGGTCGAAGTCACCCCTGGGAGACAATCAGTCACAACTACCATCACTCACCCTACAAAACTACCGCAATTAACTCAACGAACCCCTAACGAAATGTTGGCTATGGTAAAAAGGTCCACATTAACACGTTGATCTATTTTGACGTATTTGTGACGTGATTGTTCCTTTCTGAAACGAGGGGTTGAATAAACACCCAGATGTAGCTCGATTGTTTCATATTAAAGTCCGTGAATATAAGTGTATCACTAAATAATTTTAATGCTTGTTTGACGTGTGTCCAGCGAGATAGTCGGCATTTGAGATTACCCCAAAGTTTGCCAAACGCAATTAGATTAAACCTTATACAGGTGTAATTAATGGGCTATATTACAAGGACACATCTGTTTATAAAGCACTAAACAATACTCAACCCACAATTAATAATTGGAATTCCCCAAACAATCAACTGATACGAGAAATATACTTAAAATTAAACGCAATTCAATATTTATACATTTTCATAAATTATAACTGTCACTTTTCATTTTAATTTGATTTTTTTCACCCTTCAAAACTATTTTATGGAAATTAAAATTATGTACTTACATATCGATGTTTTTTCATGGAATGTAATCTCCTAATACAATCATTCCATGTTATTTTACTTGATTCTGTCTCCGTAGTGTAGTGAATTTACAATTTCAACATATCGCTCACTCATTTCAACAACGTCATATATCAAAAATCGTAAATTTTCAGTTGTGCATGTTTTCGGAACGCCCAGAAAATGTACTATTTCCCAGCAAAAACGACATATTTTGAACTTAATATTTACCTGCTTCAGGGAAGAAAGTGTTGTTTTTGCATTTTGAAGAAAAGGTATTGTTTAATTCTTTTTTTTAATAGACTAAAAAAAATTGAAATGAAGAAAAAACATTCAGGTTTTACCTAAAAAGATCTGTTGCACAATAAAAAGTTCAATAAGTGGCTTAATATTTATTAATAATACATATTATTATATTTTTTAACTTTAAAAACGCTCTCCTGAAAAATCAAGTTTTTTGATTTGTGACATTGTTGAAAGGAGTGAGCGATATAAGTATGTATTACAATTTTGAATTTACAATAACGTGTCCTTAGCACACAAGATTCATTTCCTAGCAAAGCTCAACTTATAAGTAAACTAAATTTATTAAATTATTAAACTTAACCAGTTAATGACAGTTTATAAGCCCTATAAATACCGAGACTTTTATCTTCTTCTAAATCTTTGTTGAGATGTCCAAAATGGATCTTATTTCTTTTGAATAATTAACACATTTTAAAAGGTTTCCCGCAGTCAATTCATTTCCCGGCGAACCCATTCATACAAATGCTAGTTTCTTTACATAAACTACTTTATATCGGAGCATTGAAAGGGAGGTTTGTTTGTATGCAATGGGCTCACATTTTAATGTAGGAAATGCTGAAAGGAAGTAAGCTATCGTTCTTTTTAAGCCATGAGTCAAACAGTGAACACAGTGAAACGCGAATCCTGTACCTCGGTGAGTGAAGTGTTCGGAGAACTTTTCAGAGAATGGATTCTCTGTTTGGAGGGAATTTCGTTGCCGCCACAATTGTTAGATTTAAACGCGAATCGATATCGTGTCTGAACATGGAAATCCCTTTAGCATTCGCAACTTCACGAAGAAAGCTCTCTTCCTGATTGAAACGTAATCTTTCACTCTGGCAGACGCAGCGGCACACGTCCCAGGAATTATTTTATCAACAAGAAGAAAACATGTTATTAAACATGTTTTATTCAGCCCTTTTCAAGCGGCTTTGCATTGGAATATAGCACCCTGTTTGCCAAATATTTGGATTAATGTAGCGTTACTACTTGTACCATGATACACGATTTACACACAATGAAGGTTTGAAAGTCCCAAGAATTAACAATAAATATGGGAGCCGAACACTGCAATATATCGTTCCGAACATTTTTGATTTGCTGCCGACGGATGTTAGAAATCAAAATAAAATATGGAACAAAGGCAAAATAAAGGAATGGGTACATGATCAAGAGTTAATTTTATGAAAATTGTAAAATGTTTATATTCTTAATTTTTTCTCTCTTTTTTGTGTGTTTATTAGGTTAAAATCGTTAAAAACAATAAAAAAATGTATTAAAACAGAACTCCACCGACAAGACACACAAGGTGGCTTGGTGGGTCTCTGCAAAAAATGGTCTAAATATGTAAAAATTGTGATTTAAATAAATGTATACAAATAAAAATAAAAAAAAACTATGACTGAAGTAACTTCTGCTGTGTTCTAAGTTTACCTCATGAACGATTTGTTTTTACTATATTTGTCGTATGTGCTTTTGAGTATTCTGCAGATTCCTGAAGTTAAAATTACGTTAAATGTTATGTCTTGAGTTTCTTTGTACCATATTTATTTATATGTAATTATTTAATTTCGTCAATTGATTCGGCAGTCACTTTGTGGTTATATCTGTCCATTTTTAATTTAAGTTTTATTTTATCCCTATTTCTTAAAATCTATCGTGACATGCGTTTCGATGCATTTCGCATCATTTTTAAACAACGCTTTTGAATTTTACCTAAGCTTCACAATATTATAAAATTTAATAAAAGTATAAAGAAGCGCTTTAAAACAAAATACACCGCACGAGATTTATTGGAAAATTAAAAGAGGAATAAATAATAAAAAACAAAGGTTATTCTCATTATACAAAAAATTGCTATCGTGTCTGTGCATGATCTTGAAGCAAAATCAGGCAAGTATAAAATAAAATAATATTAAGTAGGTTTAAAAAACGTTTCTTTAAAAATCTGATTTGAAGTACAATGAATAACAGTACAGCACGCTTACTAGTACACAATGGAAATAAATATCATAATTTTATTTCCAATAACTGTCAACAAAATACCAGAACTATTTTTGCTACAAAAAACTATAACGTAACGATTCGAAGTAATGATTTTTACTTCCTTCTGGATACAAAATATAAAACGACCAGCTTGACATTTAAGTTCAATTGTTTGGTTTATTAAACCAGAAAATAAAAATGTTTATGACGTCATGATAATGACAAACGTCTTCCGTAAAATTGTACCAAACTTTTTTTGTAAAACATTTTATTGTAAAAACCTATTGTTTTCGCCCATATACTAAATTTAAATTACACACATAATTTTAAATGGACCACTTTTGGAAGACTGCAGCAATTTTACTATACATAAAAGTGTCACCACTATAACAGTTTCAAATAAATATGAGATATAATCAAACAAATATATTTATATATTTTGTGTATTAAAAGAATTGTTAACTTTGTGGTATGGTAATAAAACACCCATTTTCATTCATCGTTCACTTTAAAGTGAATTTTATTAAAGTGGTATTACACAAAGTGATCGATGTATGATAATGAGAGTGTTAGATATATTTTTTTTAGACTCGTTTTCTTTGCAATTTGGCGCTTTCTATGATACATATTTTTTTAAACCCTTATCCGCACCCTAATGGTTCATAGGGCACTGCATCATATAAACGCAGTGTTATTTTGATCGTTAACACATAAAGGAAAGGTGATCAGCCCTCCGCTTCAGGTACCAATCCAGGATAATATTGAATAAATATTATAGTGAAAATATCACAATTTATTTGACCCCCCCCTGGGAATCGAGCCAGGGACATCCAGAACGGTAGCCTAGCGTGCTGACCATTACAATACGGAGGCGAACAGAAATACTATATTTTTATTTTTGGCATTATTCTTACAAACATGGCACTCGAATATATTCTAGAAATATCACGAACTTACTTAATATTGCCGGTAGAAGTATTAGAAGTTTACTTAAATAAATACGTAATTTAATATTCCCCTTAATTAAAACAGGCTTAATTGAACAGGTTTTATTACTTAGGTCATGAAATAAAATTTAACGACTTCATACCACATGGACTTGGACTTGGAGAAAATAATTTCAGTAATGTTTGCATTTTTTTTACATTCATCTATTCTCTACCTGATTCTTTATTCGATTATTACTTTAGGTATGATAAATGTTCGTACAGTGAAATAAGGAAGGAATTTTATTTAAAATAATAATAATAATAATAATTTTTGTTTTCTGATAGTCAAGTACTTTTTGTATTTTATATTAAAACTATTATTCTACAACATTTTGAGTGTGTCCAAATACTTGTTCACAAAATCTGGATTATATCCAATTACAGGAGTTATTTTCATATTATTTTTTGACATCTCATCAAAGATGAAGGAGAATATGGAAGTCTGGGCATTTACGGGGCTGACGACCGTCATAGGCTGGTTTAAGTGATCACTTTACACACGTGTAACATTCACCGATTCTACCCATTATTGACAACCACACTACTCAAATTCTTGGAAGTTCTATATATATGAACCAATTAAGAAACCTTGTTCTTGAATCACTAGAACTTCACTAGAGACAAAAGATGTAAAGAAGCTCTTTACTAAAGTAAAGTAAAGTGATCACTTAAACCAGCCTTTGACGGTCGCCAGCCCCGTAAATGCCCAGACTTCCATATTATCTTTGATGAGATGTCACAAATAATATAAAATTTAATTTAATCACACATTTTTATTTTGTATGACGCTTGTCATATTTACATACTTTGATTATTTGCCGATGACGTTATCACATTAGGTAATATAGTTAAATATTTTTTTTTAAGTTAGCCATTCCAATATAAGCAAAATACCTACCATTGTTTATTGATCGGAAGTTCTCGTACAGTAGGAGATTAATGATTTTTTGTGCAATTTATAATTTATTCAATTGCTAGACCATTAAATTGTATGGCTGGACTTAATTGTGGCAGTGATATATTTTCGTATATAAAGGATATCGGTTTAAGCGACTTTTAATTGTGTCGAAAATTAATGGTGAATAATTGATAAATTGATACGTCGCTGCAGGAAAATGTGTGTATAATTAAGAGACATACTTTATTTCAGAATTCGTTGCGAATACAAAAAATGTAGTATGCCTAACGTGACTTTTTGTCCTCAAAATGGGACATTTACCAATTTTTACGTAATAGTATGTATATTCAAGGAAACACGTATTTTTTCATAGTTTTTATGTATTAATAAAAAACAGTTGCTTACGTTGAAAAAGAAAATAAGAGGAATAAATAATATGAGTATGAAAAATTATGTTGTTCAGGCTATCTAAAAACGGGACGTTCCCGTTCAAAATGGTAAGGTCACTTTAAGTAGTCCCAAAGATGTTTTTATTGAATATATATTTTATTTTATTTATTTTGTATTTTATTTTAGCATCTTTAGTACCTACCTAAATAAACCAAAGATAGACATATAAAAAATATAGATTAAGAAAACGATTTCATTTTTATTTTTATTTTAAATCAGTACCTATCGGTGGATAATAATTGTTTTTAAAAATCAATTACTAGGCTATTACAACATACTTAGTACCTACCTTCTTTAAGCAAACATGGATTTGGAGAGATATTTTAATGAATTATTTTAACAATATTTACCGGCAGTGCAAAAAACATTATTGATATAATAAAAAGGTAGGATTATTAATAAAAATCCTACTTTTTATTGTTCTAATTATCGAAATATTTGCACCTTTTAGTTAAAAACATCCAAATTAAATCGTGTTTGAAAATGGCAGGTTTTAAATACATTCGCCGACCATTGTTGAGGGTTTTTAATTAACTTTTGTCTACACAATGTAGTTTTTTTTGTCTGTGAAAACTGTGATCATTGTCAAAAAACATCTCTTGAAATGAAAATAACTCAAAGGCAATTGTTTTTTGTTTTGTTTTATACATAAGTTATAATGAAATATATATATATATATATATATATATATATATATATATATATATATATATATATATATATATATATATATATATATATATATATATATTACCTGCTTGTTTGTTTGACCATGTGTATCTCAAGGACTTTGAAAGTTACATGTTCTTTGACAATGTTCCATTTAAAAAAAGTTGTATCCTGTCAAAAACATGTGTTCAAACTTAGTTAAACGAACTTTGAACAAAACAAGTCTAAGGACTATCGCTGTTTCCTCGACAGGATTATTGAATTTACTTTTATTTCTCGTAGGGAAGTATGGGTAGAATAATGAATTAATCTAGCCACAGACTGGATCAATAGAAATGTAATACATTCCGCTAACTCATTAACTCCATTTTAAATTATTCTCAAGGGAGATTTTTATCTAAGAGTACTGAAAAATCTAAACTTTTCTAAAAATCTGAACAATTTCATCGTTCAACTCAATCGATCTTAATTTTCCTTAGTAAAAACTAGTACACATGGATTTCGAACTGTAATTGTTTACATTTTATTAATAAATAAATAAAACCCTTACCGCACCCCAATGGTGCATAGGGCACTGCTTCATATAAACGCAGTGTTATCTCGATCGATTACACATGAATGAAAGGTGATCAGCCCTCCGTTTCGGGTACCAGTCCAGAATAATATTGAATAAATATTAGAGTGAAAAAGTCACTTATATTTATTTGACCCCCCTTGGGAATCGAACCCGGGACCTCCACAACGGTAGCCGAGCGTGCTGACCATTACACTACGGAGGCGGACAAAATAACATTTTATTAGCATACATATATTACCATGAAAATCCATTTTCGCTTGATTGACATACCATATAATTATAGTCAGGGGTGTGACTTCCATATAGGCAGAAAAGCAGTACACATCCTAACTTACCCACGTGCCATATAAAAACGCGACCAGTACCAATCTACCTTACTAAGTAGTACCAGCTTACCTTACTACCTACCTCTACTGCCTACCTAGTAAGTAGTACCTAGATTACCTTACTACCTACCTTTAATTAATTATCTGTGCACGCCACTCCTTACAGTAGATAAATTAAGCTAAAGAGACTACTAGACGGATGATAAATCGCAACGATCTCTAGCCAAATCAACAATAGCGCTAGATATCGCCCGCGTGGATGATAATCAGGATCCACACAGGTGATGATATCGCTAGAGATTATTGCGATTTATCATCCGCCTAGAGGCCACGTAAGATAATATAAGAGGTCTGGTGTTATCTCATACATAATACAGTAAACCGCCCTACAACGTTGACGTAGGTACTCCATTATCTTAGGAATTTTTTAAATAGGTTAATGTTTTAAATTGTATTTTAAAATTTTAACTAGCGATAATGACTGAAATGAGTAATTTTAAATTGAAATACAATGAACATCCCTATATCGTTCCCTCCGATAACGCGGTACCTATCTCAGCGTTATAGGGAGGTTTACTTATATACATACATAACGTTTATTATTCAACGTTCTCATTCATGTTACAGTTAAAACCCGACTTTAATCAAAACTAGTTCTTACAAAATTGAGATTAGACATATGTTAACTCAATTGTGAATAATACTTTTAAGGTGTGATTTCTAAATCCGCGCTATAATAATAAACAAAACAAAGTAGGGTAGAGTCCGCTTATCTCTTTTGAAAAATTTGGGGACGAAATCGCTTTGAGGGGACCGATTTATCTTGACGATTTTTCCGTCAAAATGTTTGGAGTCCGTAATCTCGCGTCATTCTGTCCATACGAATATGTCCGTGAATACACGGTGTTTGAAACTTAAAATTCAAAGACATTTTGATTAACACAACTTCATTTTAATTTAAAATCATCCATGTTATATATATGTACAAGAGTATAAAAATATCTTTAATTTTCATAAGCAAGGAACACTACAAAGAACATGTTAAAAGATTAATCCTATTTGAATGTTTTCATTTGCTAAGTATTTTCTGCAGTACAAACACCCTGTAAACGGAATATCTGTGGCCGTCCTTTCGGGAGAATCGGGACATTATGGAGATATCCCGAAGGAAAGGTCTGAGAGTATAGGGAAATTCATAGCAATATATATAAAGCACATACTGTTTACAAAATAGTATCCGAAACAATGGATTCTACGGATTTAAAACATCATATTTTGGCAAAGGAAGATAATGTTTATTAATTCAGTATATGAATACAGATACCAAATAATACTTTTTAATCCTTTACAGTTAAATTTGACTTTCGGAGCCAAACGGTGCTATTTTCTGCTATGACTTTAAAAAATGTTTTAAAATAATGGGTTAAAGTCACGATCATATTTGGATAAAAGGTCGATACCCAAATGTTAAACAAAAAAATGCTACTTACAATTTTGGTGATTTTTTTTACCGGTTCGAAAAAAAACACCAAATTTATTGAGAAATCTTTACATACAAATACGTACACGTATATTTTTTATTGAATAATCTTTACATACAAATACGTACACGTATATTTTTTATTGAATAATCTTTACATACAAATACGTACACGTATATTTTTTATTGAATAATCTTTACATACAAATACGTACACGTATATTTTTTATTGAATAATCTTTACATACAAATACGTACACGTATATTTTTTATTGAATAATCTTTACATACAAATACGTACACGTATATTTTTTATTGAATAATCTTTACATACAAATACGTACACGTATATTTTTTATTGAATAATCTTTACATACAAATACGTACACGTATATTTTTTATTGAATAATCTTTACATACAAATACGTACACGTATATTTTTTATTGAATAATCTTTACATACAAATACGTACACGTATATTTTTTATTGAATAATCTTTACATACAAATACGTACACGTATATTTTTTATTGAATAATCTTTACATACAAATACGTACACGTATATTTTTTATTGAATAATCTTTACATACAAATACGTACACGTATATTTTTTATTGAATAATCTTTACATACAAATACGTAAACGTATATTTTTTATTGAATAATCTTTACATACAAATACGTACACGTATATTTTTTATTGAATAATCTTTACATACAAATACGTAAACGTATATTTTTTATTGAATAATCTTTACATACAAATACGTACACGTATATTTTTTATTGAATAATCTTTACATACAAATACGTAAACGTATATTTTTTATTGAATAACCACTTTTCACGAGATCAAAATTCTCAAAATTCTCTTTGCTAATAAACAATAATATTTTTAAAAACATCCCTTTTATACGAGAGGAATACTAATTTTAAGCGATTTATTTCCAATGCAAATGTGAGTTTGACGCGATCGTTAAATCCAAAATACATTTAATAAAATAAACTAAAATAAAACATTAAAATTGACTTACGACATGACTGGAATTCGTCTTCTCCTCTATCGCAATCCTTCTGGTAATTACAGACCCATAATGAGGGAATACATTTTCCCTCGGGACATTTGAACATGCCCACAGGACACACGATGTCGCCTGAAACAAAGAAAATACAATAAGTTTCGATGAAGACACACTTTTCTAAAGCTTTTTTGCAATACACTTTTAGTCGATATAAAAGACCAAGGATTAAAAAATTACAGGTATCCGTTTCTATGTTATCGAGATGTATTATATTTTAAAATGGTTATCTAAATCTTATTTTAGAAGGTCCAAATATTCGATGCCAATGTCGATAACACAAAATAAAGGCTGTAATATTTTACAAAAATTGGTAAAAAAAAACTAGCACGACTCTTGCATAATGAAAAGCATCAAATCATATTTGAAAAGGTTTTATTGAAAAATTCGATGAAAAAAGAATGACGGTACAGTACAAGGTTACAAGATCGAAAACTTGCTTATTCTAAATAGTTCTGAGCTCTGAGTGACTAGTCATACAACCTTCGTGAATTAAATATGCTACGACATTATATGCAGTACCCTATGCACCATTGGATGTGAACAACAGAAAGAGACAACCAATGGAAGAGTACGTTTAAGACACATTTACTTATATACCCATGGTAAATAGGTCAGGAAGACATGTATACCAATACAGAAAACTTTTAAACGTAAAAAAACATCAAAAATTTTAAAAAAAGTTAAAATTCTATGAATACTTGAAGCACTGAATTTGTTTCATTCAATATTGCTAAAAATCTTTTTTTAAACACTTTGTTTTATTTAAATCGTGATAAGTAAATATGGAAAACATTATTTTTAAGTATAATTGTCTTGAAAAATGAGCGATTTTCTTTAAAACCAAATTATGTTCATTTTTATAAAATTGATTAAAATTAGAAAAATCTTGAAACCGGATGAAAAATTAAATTCAAACTGCTGGAATTTTAAATTTTCCCCTAAAGTAAAGCAGAACGTAGTGCAGAATAACCAGTATCCGATCCTATAAAGCCACTGAGCTATCTAATGCACAAAAGGGTCTGAAAGAGTCACCCTTATGCAAATCCGGAATCATTCCAACTACACAGAACCTTTTGGACATATCTCGTTTGGATCACTCCTCGTCTACCCTTTGGGGATCCCAAGAAGGATATGGATAGTCCCGGATAACTGAAAACCGTCTGAGACACTGAAGAGATTCGTTTAGGCATGCATGACATTCAATCAAAGGCGATTATTGAATGTTTTGTGGTGAAAAAGGACCAAATTAAAGGGAAATTACACCGATTCCTTTTGCGTAAATCGATTTAGCTTAAATTTAAGCTAAATACTTATACTATACGTGTCATAGTATGTGGTTACTAAAGCATATAACATATATCTTTTATGTTTTGTAGATACTGAAATATCTTGGTAGAACTGCATTTTATATAATAAAATAACAACCATAAAGTTTTTTTCCACATATATTTTTTCTGACCAGTGACCGAGTTTTGTCGTTACCAGACTGGTGTGAAACTCGTCAAAATTCTATGTTATATACACAACAAGGCAGGGGTTTAAAAACCATGATTTTATATAATATTTTCAGACAAACTGAATTTAAATTTAATGAGTGAAAGTATTATATTATAATAATAATTATATTAAAGTTATGGTAAAGATTAAATAATATATGGATGAATGTGATTCACTTATACTCGTATATTATTTAAATTTACATACAAAAATCCATTTCTAAAATTAAAAAAATATTAATTTTTGTCTAGCCTCACAGCAGTCTGATGGTGTCGGTAACGTCAAAAACTGGTCACTACTTTAATTAAATATATGTGGAAAAAAAAAACTAAATAGTTGTTAGTTTATTATATAACATATCGTAGTCATACAAGAGAAAGTGACCAAGTGCATTTTTAACAAAAACGTGATCATTGACTATTTGATATCATACTAGCTTAATATTGCCCCGAAAAAATCCTTATGTATTTTAAAGTTGGAAGTACAATATATTGACTTGTTAAAAATGACTAACTGCATTGATTTTTATTTTTTTGCCAAACAAAAGTGACTTAAATGGCCCTCCTGAACATTTTACGTTTTGTTAGTTGGTCACTTTCTCCTGTACGACTGCGATATATCCTTTCCTTTATCCGTACTCAATGGTGCATACAAAATAGCGACAGATAGTCGCTGCGTTAACTTGGTAAATTCCCTGAAGGCAAGACGATCAGTCCTGCGCTCCGGACTACTGGGTATTCGAGTGAAATATATAAGAATACAGAAGAAGAAAATCAGCTTAAAAGTTATTTTGTTTGTTTATTATTTTAATTTAAACTTCACTATATTTTTTTTTTGTAAAACATATATTGCATCCATAGTCAATTTGAAAGAAAAAAAATGATTTATTATAAATATTATATAATTTATATTTGAATCACTTACTTTGTGATTTTCCATTTTATAATTTAAATGTAACTTTGTTTTAAAATCATTATAAATACTTTATTATAACTTAATTATAATGTCTACCGGTTTCGAAGCTAACCGCTTCTTTATCAAGACTGATTGATACTAAAAAGTATTAATCAGTCTTGATAAAGAAGCGGTTAGCTTCGAAACCGGTAGACATTATAATTAAGTTATTATAAAATATTTATAGTGATTATAAAATAAAGTTACATTTTACTTATATTATATACATACATATATATATATATATATATATATATATATATATATATATATATATATATATATATATATATATATATATATATATATATATATATATATATATATATATATATATATATATATATATATAAGTAAATATATTTTATATTCTTATTATTATTATTAAATAATATTACCGTCAGATGAGAATGTATAGAATATTCTATTAATTAGGAATTGATATATTAGTACAGCTAATTATTTATCCTTATTTAATGCTTTAGTTTATATTCAAATTCGTAGATGAAACCATCTATAGCTTCCGAAATTAGTCATTAAAATATAATATTTGAATGGTATAAAACAAGTGTTTTAATTAAAATTAAATCAGACAAATTATGTTTAAAAAAAAAGGCCACGTTACCTAACTAGAGTGATCCCCGTTTTAAATAAGAGAAAAAAAATCGATCCCAAAATCATTAATAAAGCACACCATTTACCATTCGTTTATTCCTTTGATTTTTGCAAAAGAGTTATCTTAATCACCCGTGTATCGGTCCATCATCCCTGAATAAAGAGGGTACGGAGAAAGCTTGAGACGTGGTAACTAATTCTTATTCAGAGAGAAAGGCCTCTTTCTTTCTGCCCTTAAGGAAACACGGTTCTATGGTTCCCTTTCGATTGGGGGTAGATCTTATCCCGGCGGGTGGTAGCTCGCGCCATTTAACTTATATAACGCGTTCTTAACCACTCCTTTTATGTATAGATTATTTAAAGAATCTCTTACTCGGGAAAACGTGCGAACACTTCGTAACAATTGAAAGAATTTAAGGCGTTTAGTGAAACAATCGTTTCCTCCATCAGGGTATATTAATTATTAAACGCTCCCTTTCATAAAATCAATATATTTAAAACAAATAATTTAAAAATAAAGAAAAATTAGAAATTCATAAAAATCTAGATTCTAAGAATAATTTATTAAATAATATATTGTTTCAAAATTCTTCACCTTTGCTTTCCATTTTTCCTTTATTTTCAAACTCCGCCCCCTTGACTAATGCCCTCCTCCTAACTTACCCCTCTCCTTATTTAGAAAAGTTTTATTTTATTTTATAATTTACTTATTATTCAGACCTGACGATGGAAGTTTAGCACCCGAAACTAGAAGTCATTAATATACTCAAGTGGTATAAAAACTCTTTTTTAAGAGGCTCAGCGGAACTAAAATTATAAGATTGTACACATATTAAGTAGAAATGTATAGAAATTGTATAAAAAATGTAATTATATTAAATAAATAAAAAATAAAAAAAATCCTATCCATAATTGTCACAATTTCAGTAACATTTCAGTTTAAGGCATTACTCGCAAAAAATGAATTCATTATGCGTCCAGCTGGGCTGACAGACAATTATTTTTTGAAGTCTATATATTGGATATTTTTTTAAATATATAAATTGAAAAAAAAAATCAACATATTACCTTTTAATAACTTTTCTTTCCACAACCATATAATTATTTCAAAGAAAAACTTGTTTTTTCAGTGCACAAATGGTGTTTTGAAAAAAAAATCAATTACCTCAAATATTGTCTGAGCAAATAAACGCTACTAAGTTTATTGACGCCTAAGGGAGGTATTTTGAAGAATATTAAGTTTTTGTACGTTTATTAGCAATAAATAGTCTGATTTTTCGTTGTTGATATACTTTTGCAGCAGACGCTGTATAAATCATTCGATCGCAGACGGATATCTGTTACCAATAAACCCTTGAGTTGATCCAAGGACAAATCTCTTTAAAAAAGCCTCAAAATAACAATTGTCGACAATTTTGAAAGCTCCATCCGCATGTACTGACTGTTACAGAAATATATATTATTTCCAGCTTTTGTGCTTTTCCGAGCGTGACGTCATTACCTAAGTCCTTTCAATTTCCCTTCTTGAAATGAGACAAGAAAAGTTTATTAAAACAATTTGCAATTCCTTATCTCCTCATAAATATACATTTCCCTTTCGAATAGGTTCCCCTGGCGTTTAATTAATAAGTTCTGTCTTACGCGTGTGGGGTTAATATTTTATTGGCTAAGTTTTATTACTACTCCAGCGAATTCAATTTTAAACTAATAAAATGTAGGAATATTTCGCACATCTTTACGACGGTAACTTTCTTACACGTAGGTCCTTTACGCGAAAATATTTTCACTCAAATAAAGCCGCTTATTTAGGATGATAATGAACTGTGGTTGTTTTAATATAGACTAAATTTAATTACAATATATAAACTAAAAGACATAAAAAAAGGCTGTAACGTTGTATCGTTGAATTAATAATAAAAGAACAACGCAGTACAAAAATGTTTTTTTAATCCACGTGAAAATTTTAATAAATATTACAGTATACAGGTCAAAGAAATGGATAGTTCAGTTTTACATGAAAATTAAACCAACAAAACGTCCAAACAAAGCAATTAAAATCTGCAATTCCCAACCTGATACATCTATATAAATACAAATTTTAATGTTCGTTTGTTCATATTCTTAAATCTCCTAAAGTAATTCACCGATTGCATTGAAATTTTGACACTATGTTTCATTCGAATATGCCTGTGAGAGGTGTTTTCACATGTGACGGGTTAGAACAAGGTTATTTAAAAAAACAGTTTTTTGACCGCGAGGACAGCGCCATCTATTAAACGTAACAGCAACATACGCTATACTGAACATTGCTTATGGCGGACTGTGTGCTTCATGACAGCTGCAATCACAGCAATATAAATGTTTTACATAATTTTAATATTTTCATTGCCTCCTAAAATATAAAGTATGTAAACATTTCTTGTCCACCTTCATAGTGTAGTGGTAACCGCGCTAGGCTACCATGCTAAAGGTTCGATTCCCAAGAGGGTCAAAATAAATATTAGAAATTTTTCAGCCTAATATTTATTTAATATCACCCTGAAGTGCAAAGCTGATCAGCTTTCCTTCTTATATTTAACGATCAAGATAACACTGCTTCTACACGATGCAGTGCCCTATGCACCATTGGGTGTGGAAAAGGGTTAGAAAAAAAATATTTTTTAGCCAACTACGCAGCTTTCAAGCAAGTGCGTAGTTACTTATTTTAAATAATTAATTGATGACACTAATAAAAAAAAACACACACAAAATTCAGTGACCGTTGCACTTTTAAGCGCGGATAAAGGAAGGAAGATGAATATTCAACACCGTATTAAAATATGTATGGCATTATATATCATAAACAAAATAAAAAATAGTTTCTGCTCGTCAGACCTTCGCCGGCTTTAGCAAAAATATGTAACATAAGAAATTTACATTTAATACGAGACGTTGAAAAATGACACAATTTCATGCGATAAAAATATGCAGACATGGCAAAGGGGAATGTATACTTTTCAAACCGCTTGTATAAAATAAACATACGAGAAGCTTTGAATATTAATGTGAAAAAGTAGATGAAATTCAAGACTGATGTCGTCAAAAATAATGCAGTGATTTAGAAAATATATTATAATAATAATAATGATGTTTTATTATTAGTAATGGTTGGTTGGATCTTTCTAGGTTCTTAATAAAATAATACAGAAAAAAGTAAGTTTTTCCTAACATAAGGTAAAAGGTTATTTCGTTAACACAGAAATATATATTTATATATATATATATATATATATATATATATATATATATATATATATATATATATATATATATATATATATATATATATATTTATATATATAAATATACTACTTGCGTAATGGTGAACGTTACGCAAGTGTGTAAAGTGATGAAGCCAGCCAAATGCCAGGTTGTAAGCCCTGGGATGTTCAGATGATTGTAGTAAAACGATAGATATTTCATTTTAAGTTTCACACATAATTGTTACATTATCCATAGGGTTAATAAAGCAGTGTCTAAAATATGAAGAGTAAAATAATAATACATTGTTACAAATGGTCCAAAATTAGATGTGCCTTGAAAATAAAAATAAAAGGCAACAAACAAATAAAATATTTTGAGGGTAGTATATATAACCAGTATATATAACCAGTGCGTCGAAGAGGTACTAGGCAAAAATCTATATTCGCAGTATTTTTACATAATGCAAACTATGCCATGTTCTCTCCGATTCCGCGGCTTCACGTATTAGCCAATGCTTTTGAAAGTAGGTATGGATTTATTTTTTATATTATTATCCACCTTGAAGTCTGTTCTTTCTCAGCATTTCTTCTCCATGTTATAATGGATAAACGTTGTATTTCACTCTCTATCGCTGCTCGCTGATAGTGTGTGAAGGAGACGTGTATTTACCTGTGCTTACTATTTGTTATTTTATTATTATTTTATGTTTCTATTAAGACTTTTTGTTTCTGTATTTGTGTATTTATTAGTGTATTTTTACATTAGATACTGTAAATATGTATTATGTTAAAGGCATTAGCGGTTCAATAAATAAATAAATAAGTTAGTTGTGTTTAAAGTATACAAGATCCAGCTTATTATATAAACATATAAATCAGCACGAAGTTAACATTGCGTGATGCCGTGGTTTAAATTTAATGTATTAAATTACGCAGGGCAATAAATTAATTTACAAAACATAAACAGTCCAATCTGAAACGACCGTTTAATGGCGGGGACTTATTTCATATGTTTCTGTGACGTAAATTTAATGGATTCTGGCGATTCGGGCCAAACTGGGCCGGTGTCGGATGTCACGGTTTGGCGAAGGGTTGATAAAGGTTCTGGAACCTACGTGAAAAATTTCTAAGATAGTATTTTTTAATAATAATACAAATAATATGTTGGTCGCCACCGTGGTCGATACAAGTCAGGGATAACAATCTGGACTTGTACCTTAAAAGAAGGACCGATCATCTTGCTTTCGTATGATTAACAATCAAGATAATTCTGTAGATACAATGTAGTGTCCTTCGCACCATTTGGTGAATGCAAGCGTTCCTTTGCTTTCCTCTTAATAGGTTTTCCTCGGCTTCTATTATGAACTACATTCGCCTTATAAATTTGTTTTACTAATTCTTTCTTCACTCATTCGTTCAACATGTCTAAACCATCTCAAATCTTCATGAGGTGGCACAATGTAAACTTGATTGTTTATCATATAACAAGGATATAAACCTATGGTTATATTCAGACCTGAAGATGGAAGCATAGCTTCCGAAACTCGTCGTTATAATAAAATGGTAAAAAAAAGTGTTTTTCTTTTACAATTTCATCATATCTTACCACATAGTGAATGTCAAAACAATAAATAAATTAATTTTGATACTTGCAAAAACACCAAAAAATCAGTAAACAGATAGGTAAAATACCAAAATGCTTGGTTATGAAATGCTGAACATTAAAAAAGTTGGGAATCTCTGCCATAGGGTTGTCAGTAAAGGGATGTGTTGGAACCTACCCTACTAGGCTATGAATAATTCAATTGCCCACTATAATGGAAAATGAATGTGCCAAGGAAAACACAGCTGTTTTCCCGCGACAGCGTTGGGAACATTATTCTTAGAACTGTTCAGAAAATTCGATCACGAGTAACGAATGCTTTTTAGGGTGGTTTTTGCATTCTTCACGGTTAGTTAGGGATGAAAAATGTCCCATACTAAGATGTACAAAATCCTTTACATTGTTTTATGGGTGTTTGCATCCTGACATTGTGCCGAATTCGTAATCTAAAAAACAAAATTATCTAATACGTATGTTTATATGACAATATTTTCTAACACATGTATTTACATATGTAAACTTTGATAACTCTCCTCCTTTTTGTATTCATATGTTTTGAGAAAAAAAATGTTTGAAAGCTGCCTTACGAGGTACGCAAACCTTACCTTACCTAACCTAACTTAAAACCTAACCTAAGAAACAATATTTCCTAATGTTTTATATATCGTTAATCTTGATAACTCAGTCCCTCTTTATGTCCCTATATATTGAGAAAAAGTTTGAAAGTTGCCTTTAGACGTACGCGATAATATGGGTTGTCAAAAGTGACGTACAAACTTTTTGTCTAGATGTAAAGCATCTTGTAGCTTCTTTTATATGTACGCATCTTTCCCGCGGTCTTTCATGTAGGTAAAAGCAGTAATTGAGTAGTAAAATGCGTATGTATAATGGTAGTTCCGGACATTTTTAAAATCATCATTCCTTTCTTGAATTGTTTCCGCAGATACTTTGTGACACATTTTATAATACATTTGTAAAATTAATTAACTTTGTTTTCACCACTTTTTTATTAATACAATTCAACCTACCGGTTTTGACAATACCTTGCCATCATCAGGGTTTATTTTAAATCAAAAACATTCAAATACTCTCACCAAAAACTAACAATTAGGATTTTTATGGAGTGTGTGGAAGTTTTTGGTGAGAGTATTTTAATGTTTTTGATTTAAAATAAACCCTGACGATGACAAGGTATTGTCGAAACCGGTAGGTTGAATTGTATCAATAAAAAAAGTTATGAAAACAAGGTCAATTAATTTTATTAAGCTTCCATCATTCCTTGTTTGAGTTCCATTATAATGCTCTTGATTCGTAGAAAAGGAAGAATTGTATCAGAAAAACGATTTGATTTTGTGTAAAATAGATAGTGCAACATAAATGAATGTGAGCTTTACCAACTATTACCAATTTGGAATCACAAAACTTAATATTGTCGACGAGATATGGGCAAAAGACAGATTTCCGGGCTCCGGAATATACGATATAGGACGGGGATCAGGACCCTCGAGGAGCTGTATCCAGCTGCCCAGGACAAGGACAATTACTCTCAAGTGATAGTCGACGTCAGGGGGACCTGACATGACACGAACAGAAGAAGAAAAAACTTAATATAACAAATACATACCTCTCACATTCTGTACAAACACACATTTACATGATATATTGAATTTATTTATTTAAAATTGTTTTGAAATAATTATTTAATAGTGTGTGAGAAACAACGATTATTCTGCACACAAGAGTGTACCCTACTGCAAAAGAAATAAATATTTATGACACGACCATTTTGGTTTATGGCTTTGTTTGCCATATGGAGGTCTTATACATAATTTATTATTTGAGACAAACACTTTTGTTTTGCCATCATTAATAATGTGCCCATTTAGTTACGATACAATAATATACCCAAGTATTAAAGATATTTAGACAAACCGTAAACTGGGGTGAATTAAGACTTTGGGGTACAAAAAAAAGATACAAAAAATAAATAGTTTGTTTAATTTTTTCCGTAATACATACACACGCACAAAACGTGAAAAGTCCACTTCATTAATTTGAAGCAAATATTTTAATGATTATTTCGACAATATGTAATTTTTTTCGACAATTTGTGTAATAATATATTTTCCCTCATTAAAATCAATTTAATTTGTTCATTCATTCCAATTATTTAAATTTGTATTCTGTTTATTAAAAGCATTGGTAACTTTGTGGTATAGTAACAAAACACTCTCCTTTCATCATTTGTTTACTTTGTGTAATACAACTTTTAAAAAAAGTGGTATTACATAAAGTAAACAATGGATGATAAGGAGAGTGTTTTATTAAAATTTGTTTCGATTTAATATTTTATTGCATTTTTTTAAATCGGATCTAAGAAGCTTTTTCTTTAAATTTATAACTCATATTTTACATTCATGCCGATTGTTTACTTTTTTCATTTACATTTCAATTTTTTGATTTTTATAAAAATCAAATATTTGTATTTAAAATTAGCACCTTTAAACTATATATATATTTTTAATATCTATTGTATTCTTCTAGTGCCCTTAATTATAACCTAAAATAAAATGTATATCCACACACAGGCAATGCTTTTGTGGGGTCTTTTTCAGTATTAATATAATAGAAAAAAATTGTATATATTATGTTATATTACATTGTGAAATGCAATAAAATAGAAAAAACATATTTTTCATTAAAATATACCATTAGGGCTTGAGTGCAATCAAGCTCTAAGAGTAAAAAAAAACATTTTGAAATACAAAATAAACACATTCTAAATAAATTTGCGACACAGTTTGAAAGTGCCCTTATAAGACTAAACCACAGTTAATCTACTTAAAGTAATGAGTCTCGATTATTCATTTCGAATGATATTCGCACAATTATTAGACTTGCATCAGACGTTGCACAGAATGCATAACATATGCAGATTGTCTAGTTTTCCATTTCGCGATAGATGCTAACCGCAGACTCCGGCAGGAAGAAGAGACTGAAACATAAATCCACACTCCATAATCCAATCGGGCTTGATCAAGGAGAGTGCTTTGCAATTATTGCATGCCGAATGCAATATGCTCGTAATTGAAAATTCAATTCCGCTAATTTAGATTGCTTCCCAACTTAGGTTTGCAGTATGATGAAATGCGCGTAAACCCGTGTCTTGTATGTGTCGCCTACTTTCGAAATCCGCCAGATCCAATTTTATAAGATTTTAAACTAAATACTCTCGGAATGCCAATTGTGGGTTTTATTTACAACGTTTTGAGTGTGTCCAAATACTTGTTCACAAAATCTGGATTATGCCAATTACAGGAGTTAATTTCATATTATTTTTTGACATCTCATCAAAGATGAAGAAGAATACGGAAGTCTGGGCATTTACGGGGCTGACGACCGTCATAGGCTGGTTTAAGTGATCACTTTACACACGTGTAACATTCACCAATTCTACCCATTATTGACTTCCATATTCTTCTTCATCTTTGATGAAATGTCAAAAAAAAAATAATAAAAATGTGGGTTTTATTGTTTAAAATATTTATATACTTACTTGAAAACCCTGCTAAAAAACTTTAAAACAGCGTTGTATTTCAAATTCCGCTATATTCATGGAACTTGCCTTCTGACCCATATCAGCCAATCAGAGAGCGGGGATAGGTCAAAAATTAAGATTACGTCATTGTCGGTTTGTGTCTCGTGTTTTTTTTAAATACTGAAAAAAATCTTAAAAATGGGAAAATTCTCTGTTTCATAATATGTATTTTATCTAAAGATAGACAAATCTTTTGAACATAAATGTTACCCGGAGAATTTTGTATTTTTTGAAATAGGGCCGATATTTGATATCCTGTCAAGTAAAGACTTATTATTTAATTGTCGTTAATACTTAGGTTGTTTAAAACATGAAATAAATCAGAGCTTTTTAACTTAAAATTATGATCAAACATGTTCCA
The DNA here is from genome assembly GCF_059751285.1 of Brachycentrus maculatus. Lineage (NCBI taxonomy): Eukaryota > Metazoa > Arthropoda > Insecta > Trichoptera > Brachycentridae > Brachycentrus > Brachycentrus maculatus. Next base: position 189,018 of record NW_028280801.1, read on the forward strand.
AACGTAAGTTACGAAAATTAAAACAGGGAAACTAATGCAGTGCACATAATAATAAATAATAAAAAATGTGTTCGACCCTTAACAAAACTTTTGTAAAAGTCGAAATTTTAAAACCGAAATGGGTTTAGGCATGTTTTTGTTTTTTTTAATCTACAATAAAAATGAACTTACAGAAATAAAAGGAATACTTATTCTTAAAATGTTTATTTTATACTCAGACAAATACTCTTGAAAATCGTAATGGAATTTAAACATTAGGATGAAAAGGAAATTTTATTTTCGTGTTTTTAATGCGATTTACTTAAACCCGTGCTTAAAACTTCCAGATTAAGTACAAATTTCTTTTTTTGTATAATGTTCGCAAATTGGAATGTAAATCAAGAATATAGCGCATAAAGAGATAAGATAAAAAAAAAACTGCTAAGATTACTCTCATTACCATAATGATAATTAATTTTTGACATCTCAACATAGATGAAGAATACGAAAATCTGGGCATTTATAGGGCTTACGACCGTCATAGGCTAGGTTAAGTGATCACTTTACACACGTCTGACATGCACCAATTCTTCCCATGTTTAAAAACCAGACTACTCATTTTTTGGAAACTCTAAATATATTGATCAAACTTGTGATACACTACATGTGAGTTCACTACCTCCATCTTTGATGGAATAGGGAAAGCTTTTATTAAGCAGACTTTCGATTTGTATGTAAGGTCCGAATCCTGGATTAAATTTACATACTCGACTCTCGCTTGAAAACAAAATATTTTTTTTAAGTAGCCATTTTTTACGTCCGCCTACGCAGTGTTATGGTCAGCACGCTTGGCTACCAAACTGGAGTTCCCGGGTTAAATCCCGGGGGCGGGTCGAATAAATATAAGTGATTTTTTCACTCGAATATTTATTCAATATTACCCTGGAATGTTACCTGAAGCGTAGGGCTGTTCACCTTTCCTGAATGTGTAGATGATCAAGATAACACTGAGTTTATATGACGCAGCGCCCTATGCACCATTGGGATGCGGATAAGGGTTAAAAATGGATTTATCAATGATTTTGATTTTTTGAAATATTTTTGTATATAATTTAATTAGTTATTTTATTTACAACATTTTGAGTGTGTCCAAATTGTTCATATTATGATAATTTGAAATATATTATATATCTGTGATTAAGAATAAAAATATACAAACGGGAAAGAAAATACCGGATAGAATTCTTTCGAATGTAGTGCAAGAAAAACAATTGAAGAAGAAGTCGGTTTCCACAATTCCTCTCGTGTTTGCACTCAATATGGAATGCAACCGTAATTAGATCTCTAGAGAGGATTCTGAGACCATAAACTCGGGAGAGAATACAATTATTTACTCTTAATGAGGTTAAAAGGCAAACTCGAAAGCGGGGCTTAGAAAATGTTCAAAATGCAAGAGCTGAAACGTGGAAATCGTACAAAGTAGCTAGTTCCATATTACCAGCAAGTTTGCGTCTAGAGAAATATCCAATATACGACCAAACGATACAGGCGTTTATCTGAACATTTCATAATTCACAGAAATTAGGTACTAGTACCAATTTTATTTAGAAATCTGAGTTCCCAAAAGTTTCAACAAAATGTTTGCTTGGACTTTTAATTGTGCAAAAAGTAATATTTTATTTATTATTTATTACAACTTTTTTAACAGAATAAATGTATGTACATTGGCGGGATTATTGCTAAGTAGCGGGATTATTGCTAAGTAGCGGGATTATTGCTAAATCTTCCAAGCAATCTAAAAATATATTTGATAGAATTTATATTGTAATTGACGAACTGATTGCTTGTATCAGTGAGTGAATTTAATTTTAAGTATAATTTTTTTTTGTCGTAAAAACCTATTGTTTTCGCCCTTACAATGTCCATTAAATTTGAAATGGATCATTTTTACAAAATTTTTAAAAGTCAGCAATTTTAGACTACATATAAGAAAAATCTCAGCACTAAAACGGTTAATTTTAATTATTTGACCGGAGAAATTCTACCCATAATGGATACTCATCTATCCGCAGACAGTGTCGAGAAAGGTATAAAGTAATAGTTACCACAAATCACACATAGGCGTCTAGCTCCTTCTAGAACACTCCAGCGAGTTAAGAGGGCGACGTCGCCTACTCACAAAATCACAGGTATAAACAAATATACAATAAAGTCTCTAGTTCGTGAAGTTTCAGAAGTTCAGACTGTTTGTCCCTAAACGATTGCGTTTCAAAGAAAACTAAATAAAATTTGCGAAAGTTTAACGACTTTATCACGGGTCTTACAATAATGGCGAAGCTTGACGTATATGGCCGTGTTATCATCCCAATCTTTTGAAGATCAGGTGTAATTTCAGAAGCCCACGATAACCTTACATTCATCGTTCCTCGTAACCCCGAGGTAACTGGATAATGAGTTTACAACAACGACATCTCGGATAACTTCAAAGAGAATATAAATTAAAAGTTTGAGCCCGGAGCTCGTTTGTTCGAATAAATTATGCTCTTCATAATTTCCACCAAAGGGGAAAGGGTCCCATATTTGATTATTTGATTCGAGATGAAAAGAATAGCGGATCTGATAATGGAATATCAAGCTTCACAGTGATTTGATTGAAATCCAGTATTTTTTTGTGACACACCAGGAAGCATTAGTTTTTTTTCAATTCGATGTATTAATTTCGTTATTTACGAACAAATTCATCGCATTGCCGACATCAATCGGAACTAATACTTTTGTAAAATGTAAAATATAAATTCGGCAGTTCAAATTTAGATGTAAAATTTATATTTTGTTTGCTTCATACTTCTGAAACAGTTCAAAAGAGTTAAAAATAATATAAGTCCATAATGATTAATATTTCCTCACTTTACCTAGTCTAAACTATTGTACTTGCGATGAATTAACACATTTAAAAAGGTTAAATTATATACTTAATATATACATACTTTACACTATATTCTACAGTTTCGTTTTATGAAAAATATGAAAATAGATGAAATTATTTTTAAATCAAACACATATTTTTTGAGTCTGCTAAGCTGTATTTTATTTTAAAAAACACATGAAAATTAATATTGTGACAATTGTTTCCCCTAGTTATGGCATTTTCAAACGAATGTGAAGATTAAATGGACTGACGGTGCTTATATAGCTATACAATTCTAGGTACTTAAGTGATAGTTTTAACATTTTAATAATATATGTGAGACAACATTAGTTAATAGGGGTGTAGGTACGTACACTGATATTTATTTTCTGGGAAAGGGCGAATCTATTGACCTGGCAATTTGTGAGAGATTAATGTTTTTGAACTAAATACAATTGTTGGTAATATTATTTTTAAGAATTTTTATATGTAGATATAATGGTATTAAAAATTATAAGTCTGTCAATAACGCATAATGCAAGCTTTTACATAAAGAGAGATGATGTACAATAACAGTCTATTTAATATCTTTAGCAGTGGTGAAGATATAAGGTTGGTTTGTTCATTAATAATTTTAAAATTAGGATTGTTTATACACTTATTAATTTCTAATTGCTCTAATATATTCATTTTTCTACCTTTGCTTTCAATATGTAATAGAATTGGTTTATTTGAGAGATGAATTTCATGGTTATTTTCGTTAAAGTGGTTGGCAAATTGAGAGTCTTGTTTTACCTTTATTTTTAAAAGATCGTATGTGTTCTGAATTTCTAGTTAAGAAAGAGCGTACAGTTTGTCCCACGTAAATTGCATTGCAGTCGTTGCATTCTAGTTTGTAGATTCAATTGCTTTCCATGAAAATTTGTTTTTCATGGAAATTATACATTGAAGTGAGCACTTTATTAATATTTGTAATATTAAATCAATACGATCCAATCAACGGTTCAAAAATTGATACTGTACGCAGGACGAACTCTAACTAAGGCCATAATCGAAGTATGAGCATGTAATAGGTATTTAAGAGAGAATAGGAGAGCAGAAATGCATAGGGATGATTTTTGAGTTTGAATATAAATGTCATCGCTAAACACTTGAAAGTAAAGTTCTTTTATTCCTCTCCTAAGTACCTATTACATGGTCTTAGTACGCTTTAGGCTATGTGCGGTAGTATTTACCTTCCATAATATTCTTGGTCCAATTTTTGTATTGCTCATTGTTTGAGAAAGCCTCTTCTAATCTTTTTCACATTGTCCATTACTTTTAAGTGTGGAAACTCCCGAATTTCATTTCGTGTTTGTAAAGGTAAAGAAAGCGTATCAAAGGTTGCGCCATATATTTAACACACAATTATATCGAGATTTAAAAGCTCTTTGTTGGTATTTTCTAAAGTTGTACTCGCACCAGTGCCAAACTACAGGGTGGCGCAAAATTAATCACCCTATCGGAAGATGTTATAATTTTTGCGAATGGCGTCGTACGTCAATCATATTTGACATTTGTAAACAAGACGGCTGCAGTATACAAACAGATTGATAAAACGGGCACAAATGTTGACACCACTTGACGAATATCATCTTTTTCACTTAACAAAAAAATTGTAAAGGTCAAAATAAAGATTTCCATCACTCGAAACCTTTTTTTTTATTAAGTAAAAAAAAAAGATTAAAAAAAATATTATATGATTTATTTTGCGCCACCCTAAATTAAATTGTATACTGCAGCTGTCTTGTTCATAAATGTCAAATACGATTGACGTACGACGCCATTTGCAAAAATTATTACATCTTCCGATGGGGTGATTAATTTTACACCACACTGTACCAATAGGTACTAAATGTATAAAATGAATGCGAAGCGTTTTTCTATTCTGCGTTTAAGATTATCCAGTGCAAATAAATGGGCTTTTCTTCAAAAAGTTTTGTTATTTTTCTTTGCAAATTTATTCATACTGTATTTTCATACCAAAGGGCGTCGGAAATAAATCACGAGGAATATCGAGAAAAGGGAAGCATTGTACATTTATGATACATATCTTCGTTTTATTACAATACGAAATACAACATTTTCTTGTGTATTTTTTCATTTCGAAAAAAAGGAAAGTGCACGGCATTGTCATCAAATTTTCATAAATATTAAACATATAAAAAAAACGAGGATACAAAGATTACTCTGCTGGACTTGAAACTACTATGTGTATGTGAGTATCGTAGTTCTAAATTTGAGTAGCTTTCCTAGATAAAAGTACATAATATTGATAACTAAATATATTTGTACATTATTTTTTGACATCTCATCAAAGATGAAGAAGAATATGGAAGTCTGGGCATTTACGGGGCTTACGACCGTCATAGGCTGGTTTAAGTGATCACCTTACACACGTGTAACATTCACCAATTCTACCCATTATTGACAACCGCACTACTCAAATTCTTGGAAGTTCTATATATATGAACCAATTTAGAAACCTTGTTCATGAATCACTAGAACTTCACTAGAGACATCTATTGGTGAGATGTAAAGAAGCTTTTTATTAAGCAGAAACTCTTATATTAGTATGTGAGATCCGAATCCTGGATTATAATCACACACATGAGAAACGCCAGAAAATACCATTTTCATTTTTATTATTAAGCTTATAATTTGACCAGATAATTTATTTACAACATTTTGAGTGTGTCCAAATACTTGTTCACAAAATCTGGATTATCTCCAATTACAGGAGTTATTTTCATATTATTTTTTGACATCTCATCAAAGATGAAGAAGAATATGGATGGAATATGGATATTCTTCTTCATCTTTGATGAGATGTCAAAAAATAATATGAAAATAACTCCTGTAATTGGAGATAATCCAGATTTTGTGAACAAGTATTTGGACACACTCAAAATGTTGTATATATATTTACATTATTCTTGACATCTCAACATAAGAGTAGATAAAGAAGAGTATGGAAGTCTGGGCATTACAGGGCTTACGAACGTCATAAAGTGGTTTGACTGATCACTTTACACACGTGTAACATTCACCAATTCTATTCATAATTGAAAACCACACTACTGCGTACAAGTGTTATTGGTCATAAGAATAGCCGTTAATCACATCATGCTAATTTCCAAATAGATGCTGCATATCTTTTAGTTTTATTAAGATATGTCTCTAACTCTTATCCGCATCCAATGGTGTATAGGGCACTACATCGTATAGAAGTAGTTTTATCTTAAACGTTAAATACACGAAGGATAAGTGATCAGCCTTCCACTTCAGGTACCGGTCCAGGGTCATATTAAATAAATATTCGACTGAAACATCACTATTAATTTTGACCCTCTTGGGAATCGAACCCGGGACCTACAGCACGGTAGCTGAACACGCTAACAATCACATCACGGAGGCGGACAAATTAGATATAAGTACATTGAATTATTACATTATGATTACTTAATTACTAAACAAAGCCTTTTTTTAAACTTACAAACCAAAAAGCTAACGTGATCCACTATTACACATGATACATTTATAAATTTTAAGCAACTTTAACCTTCTAATGATGAATAACTTTTGTTATTTTTAAAAAGTTTGTCTAAAAAAATATATACATACTTAAGTATAACCTTGCAAATATCAGTGAATAGTAATCGCTACTTTTTAACTCGGCATTATTTAAATCCTTGACCTTTGCATGATGCATCGACTTTATCAGACATGTTTGAAAGGCATTCTCTTTCTAGAATATTAATCTTAACATAAAGCGAATAATGAATTTATATATTAACTTTATGAATATAATGTTCATTTGATCACAATCTTAAATCTCATTCATTAAAAGTCATTCATGCTTTAAAATTTCGGCACATCGCGATGTGTCGTTGCATCGTTACATTCGAATACGTGCGTGTTTTTATCTATTTATCCATATACACAAATATATATATATATATATATATATATATATATATATATATATATATATATATATATATATATATATATATATATATATATATATATGTATGTATATTTGTGTATATTTGTCTATGTCATATCTACCTATGACAGGTAAACATAGGTTTTTTTTTTTACCGAAATGTCAGCGCCATCTGTTGATTGTAACAGCAACATACGCAAAACTTGCCACTATTAATGGTTGACAGTGTGCTTCTTGTCAGCTACTGTCATTTCGTATTTTCAATGTTTTCGACTGCACTGTTGTTTTATTGATTTTTAATATTTGTATTACTTCACAGGCATTGTGAAATAGTGCATATAACAAATGTGTGATTTTTTTTCATTTAACCAGATTGAGCCACAGCTACGCATGGTTGAGTACAGCTTGCTTCATATAAAATTATATTTTTAAAGGAACATCTTCATAACTGGGAAAGTTCTGCATTCCGAAAACAATTTATCAAAAAAACCCGAGGGAAAACTTTGATACGAAGGGTTACAGCGATATATATTTTTCCACTTTATTTATGGACCTTTTGCATTGAATATTTTAGGACTCTAATCAAAAAGATTTGTGTACGTAATATATTATCCCGAATGAATAATATAAACTTCCCGCGATTTTTCTGAATTCATAAATTTTTCATTTCAAAGGAATTAATATTGCGATCAGCAAACAGAAGCGTTTTAAATATCTGAACAAGATAAAAAGATAAAATGTTTGATAGATAAATATATTCACATCTTTTGAAGTACTGCCCAGAATTTATGATGTTCAAATAATTCAACGAGATGTATTTTATTAAATTTTTATATATTTTTTTAATTTGTAGAATAAATGCACATACTTACTATATTTCCTACCCGTAAATTGGGCTGATATTCTGCACTGTGAATGTTCGATAATGGGCAAATGGTGAACGTTACACAAGTGTATAAAGTGATCGCTTAAGCCAGCCAAATGCCAGGTCATAAGCCCTGGGATGCTCAGACTTCCTAGCTAACTAACTAGCTAACCATCACACCGCTCCTCCGCAGGAGTAGGCAGAGAGAATAGAACGCCACACCACTCTGTCTTTGCAAACATTCTTCGCCTCTTCCACGTTCATGCATCTCCTCATACATACCCATCGACTTCCATATTTTTATATATATAAAAAAATAACGATACATGTGACATATCAAGTTGAGACACCGTTAATATCAAAATTATTTCTACTAATTGCACATAAGGAATTTTGGTGACTGGTTGAATGAAAAATCCACACGCAGCCCTGCGTGTAGTTATGTAGTACCAAGTGAAAACGGCTTTATTCCAGTGGTGGAAGTTTAGTTTTATCTTAATCAATTATTTTTATTTATAGCGGTTATAAGGTTGAAAGGGGAAATAAAATGTATCTCAAAGTTCGTGGGGGTTGTAAGTGATAAGTTGAGAGTTGCAACAAACTGCGAGATGAGGGAAAATTTTCAGTCTATTTCAGGAGCGAGCGGGTCTTTACAGTTCTGTTCCGTTTAATGTTTCGAGTAAACTTTCGAACTTTTCCGTAAGCACCTCTCCTCTCTTTTAAAGGAAGGTGATACTATGATATTAGGAAGCGTTCTCAGAAAATAATACGCCAATCGATTTTACCTTTAATTTTTCCACGAATATTGTAAAAAAAAATATATTATAATATATATTTGAAGCAAAAACTTTGTAATTATCCATTTTATAATTTAAGTGTAACTTTGTTTTAAAATAATTATTTGTCTATAACTATCACTATGACTTTAAATTATCACTATTCACTTTAGTGATTTTAAAATACAGTATTATTTTAATTTTAAAATATATATATTCTTCAAATTTTTTGGTGATATGTTGTATTTTAATTTCATTATGTAAGGATAAAATCAGACTTATATTATTTTTTTGTAATTTTATGATTATTATTGACAACCACACTACTCGAATTCTCGAAACATCTAGAAATATAGATCATACAGTTTTGTATTAACACTTAATGATGAAAACATATAAATCTATAAATTTTTTATTAAAGTTTTACTTAATAAATACCACTATTTCTTAAAATCTACTGTGACGCATGTGATGTGGAATGCATCGAAAAACGTGTCACAGTAGATTTTAAGTAAAGTGGTATTTACTAAGTAAAACTTTAATTAAAAATTAAAATAAACTCATTAAGAGGTTAGTATTATACAAGAGATTACTTTTTTAAATAAGTCAAACTTCTGTTTACACTGTACAAAATATTTGGATGGCTAAAAGGATAAGAATAGTTTAAACTTTCTGAAAAGACATCATATTGATTCACAAAATATCACAATATTACTTTGACCAACGTTTAGTCGCTATTTCAATGCTTCGTTAAAAAAATTCTGACTTATAAAACAAATATTATCATTTTAAAATAAATTTTATATCGTAAATGCCACTTCAATTAATCAATTAATGTTATTAAATAACGCATCTCTAACATTTTTCTAAAGGCCGTTCCAACTTGGTATTTAGGCACAGACCATATATACGTACTCATTTAAAATGAATGATATATGTTAATGTTTGAACGCGGTCGACAACGAAAATAAATAATTATAATTTAAACATACATGAAAAACAATTCTATAATACTGGAAGGTGGTGATTAATGGCAAAATCAATCTCGCGATTCCAATATATTGATTTTAAAATAAAAATGATTATCTATTCACATAAGAGTTAAGTTCTTATTAAAATATATTCTACGTAAGAGAAGGGAGGAAAGGAGGCGTTAGTAAAGGAGAATCGCTAAGGGTTGTTTTTATTACTTTGAATTCGTTTCGAAAGTAAATATTGAGCAGTGTTCGTATTCAAATTACTGAAAGATAATATTTACCGAATTAATGAAAAGCCGCGCTAACCTGAAAAAGGAAGATTAGTTTTTCTTTGCACTTAAATATTGTTACTACTTTTAATATTTCCATTTATACAATTAAAACCTGATCTACATTATATATTTTTTTTATGTGTATGTATACATTATATGTTTTAAAAAGTGGAATCTCAAAAAAATACATACTACCGAAAAACTGATTCCTACTCATCAAAATCACAATAATGATTAAGTTAATATATGAGGAACTATCACCCCAATGAAAGGGTTTGTACGAAACACTTTTTTAGGAATTATATAAACAAATTATGAGAAGAAAAAAAACAAAGTTAGCTAAGCTACAAAATGAAAAATAATTAAATAAATAAAAAAAGACATTTCAAAGCACCTGACGCTATTTGCAAAAAATAGGTAAGTATATACATTACGTTTTTTTTTAAGAAAATGAAAGATTACAATCAAATAATCATAATAAAAAAGAAACAATTTATTTCATTATTATTTATTTGAAAAAGATTTATCGGTATGGATACTATAATGATCAAATAAGCCCTTTTTCCCAATATGAATTTCCTCTCTATTATAAAATTTCAGTTGTATGCTTAAGAGATTATGGCTTTATGACTGGGGTCCAAAGAACTAGCGATAGTCCGGAAGCCTTCAATCTTTTGAAATGTGATAGTGTACAATAGGTTATATTGTATTCGTCATCCTGAATGTTAACGCTAGTAGCAGAGTTATTGTGCAATATATCATTGTGAAAAGTTGCCGTCTTTTCATTCCAAATCGATTCTTTGATAAATATCGCTTTAATAAATTCAAATCATCACGTATATCGGTGCAGACGTGACTAACTCGCAGATCTATGAGAAATGGTATGTAAGTAAGAGATCGATCGTGAGGATGCTGCGAACGCTGACTAAGTATAAAAATAATTGTAATAGAATCGAGATTGAAATTGAAAATGAGTTGGAAATTCGTTATTTTGGAATCGTTATTTAATGTCCAAAAAACAGTTTCAATGTAAAATTGAGATTTTCTTCTTCAATTTAAACGAGCTCATGTTAAATTTACACGAAATTGACATGGTCACTGTTCGCATAAAAGGTACATATATACATATGCTACTAAACAAGCATGCTTTAGGAGACCACGCTCTCTAGCTTCCACTTATAGGACGCATAGGAAATAATATATTTGCTTGAAATAAGCATGCTCGTTTACATACTCGTACATCAATACTAACATGCTCATAAGCAAACCTGTTTAGAGCACGGATGGGAGATCCGCTTTGCAGGTAGCACGCTCCAATATTGAACGACTGTCTATTTTTAAATGCTCCAAATGAGCTTGCTTAAATACAGCTAAGTACGTACACACATATTACCAAGTAGCAATTGCTCAATAAAAGCATCCTTTAGGCTAATAATGAGCATGTGTGTCTAGACCTTAAGATCACGAAATCAGTGCAGTACTTGATTCATCGCATTCCTTTTTACCTCAATTTTCATATTTTATATTGTTTTATTTTTATTTTTTTCTATTTTTTTTTGTATTTACAGATTTTATTAATCATTTCAATACTGGCATCATTAGAACATTTTAATAATTGTATTTTTTTCAGTACTAGATTTTATAATCATTGATTTAATCATTCGAGTTATCAAACTGAGTTGCGATTGGAAGTCATAAAACATGTCTTTATTAATGAAACAATGTGTATTATTCGTAAAAGTTATCTGTTTTATTTCTACAAATTACTAGAATAACACCAAAAATAAAGTGGTATAAAATAAGGTTTTTGTTTTATTAATTTTGATTTTTTTTCTTGTATTTCGTCATCGAATGATATCTTTCAGTAATCAAATGCCAAATCCATAAACATTTCTTGAACGTAAAAAGTCTAACTAAATATACAAGTTTTGTGTTTTGTTCTGTTCTGTTCTTAACGTTCTATGAAATGAAATAAAATGGATGATGAATAATATTGGATGTATGTAATTAAACTTTTCACGTGTCACATTTGATCAATCGACTACTGAACTTTTTGATATGTACAGTAATAAATTGGTGGTCGAATCCATTACTAAATCAAGAAAACATTAACGTAAATCATTAAGTAACATCTGTTTTTGTGTGCATAAGTGGTTGGAGCTTTTAAAACCTCAGATAGGAGGGGAAATTGGTTGGTATCGCTTCTCTAATAATACTCCCTCTTGTCTTGTCCCTCTGGTGGGTCATGCATACTTTACGGAAATGGACGAATTTAACCGAGCAATTCCGATCGCCAGAAGCCTAAATGGAAAGCAAACCGAAAATGAAGAATCAATTATTCAACTTTAAAGGAAAAAGCATCCTCCTTTGCACAGGGAAAGAAGTTGGGTTTTTCCTTTTTTATAATTAAGCTGCCGCGAGGCGAAGGAAATCTTTTGCAAAGAAAAGACGTAGATGCTACCAATACCAATACGTAAGTTTTCTAAAAAATACCGCTTCGTAGAAAATACCGTCTATTTAAAAAAATAATATTACAAATGACTTTAGTAATTTAACGTTAATTTTTTAGTCACATTTACATTTCTCATGTAAAAATTTTGTTTTTTTTTTAAATAAAGATTTTAAATTCTTACTACGTTTCCTAATACATCAGTTTTTTCGAAAATATCGACTTCAGGGATAAATTCGTCTATTATTCCAAATATATTACAAATGATTTTTGTAATCATATTCCTTAACAGTCAATTACATATTTCTCAAATAAATATGCTGCAAATTTATTTACAAAAAAAAAAACAGATTTTAAATTCTATCTACATAGTAAGAACACTGATGTCATCTTATACCCGGATAAACAAGTTGAATATATCGCTCACTCCTTTCAAGATCGTCATAAATCAAAAATCTATAATTTTCAGTTGTGCATGTTTTCGGAATGCCCAGAAAATGTACTATATCCCAGCAAAAGAGGCATATTTTAAACTTTATATTTACCCGCTTACAGGGCAGAAAGTGTTGTTTTTGCATTTAGAAGAAAAGGTATTGTTTAATTTTTTTTTAAATATGCTAAATATTTTTCAAATAGAGAAAAAACCTTCAGGTTTTACCTAAAAAGATCTGCTGCACTTTAAAAAGTTCAGTTAGTGGCTTGATATTTATTTTTAATACACTGTATTACATTTTTAAACTTTAAAAACGTTCTCCTAAAAAATCAAGTTTTTTGATTCATGACGTTCTTGAAAGGAGTGAGGGATACATGATAAACAAGGATAAAACAATAAACACAAAATATACTACATTGTTAGTTTTGTAAACAGTCATAAGATTTATCAACAATTGGTTTATTTATTATAAGATTGAAATATGAGAATTTATTACTTTATAAATAATAAAATATCATAACTACTTATTTTATGTGAGCTTAAGCGGTTCAATATTAAAAACAGGTATAAAATTGTGGTAGAGTGGGTTTGAACCCAAATATTCCGACTTAGACTCCTCGACACTAACTACAGACCACAGCCCGACAAACTCCTTAACACAAATCTGAAAATGGTGATATTTTAATGCATAGGTTGGCAAAGTGAGGCTCTGGAGTCGCATGAAGCTCTTTGACCTTTTACATAAGTATGGCTCCGGTACAAATATCCGCGGGAAGACTCTTCGACTGTACGTATTCATGCGAACAATCTTTTTGAAGCGTGAACCTTATTAAAAACAGACTGAGAATCGTTGACGAGAACCTGGAAACGTGCTTAAAATTAACGACATACAAACCTGACTTAATTAAACTTTCAAAGGAGTTGCAAGGACATTATTGCCAATAAGTAGAGTTCTTTTTTTTAATGTATTCATTTTAAATCAAACACAGATTTTTTGAGTCTACTAAGTTATTAACAAAGTTATTTTATTAACAAAAACACATAAAAAAATTATATTGTGACAATTGTTTCGCCTTGTTAGGGCATGTTTAGCTACATAAGGACCGTAGTCCATTTGATCTTCACATTCGTTTGATAATGCCCTTTAATGTGTTTTTGTTCATAAAATACAACTTAGACTCAAAAAATCTGTGTTCGATTCAAAATTAATACATTAATTAAAATGGAATTCTACAAATTAAACGCCAAATAAATGAATAAGGAGTGTTCTTATTTTCAAACCTTTCAACAAAAAAAAAACAATAAATAAAATTCTTTTTGAGTGTGAAATCAAGTTTCTTTTAAACACTTAAGAGTAACCGTAATTTAATAAAGGTCTTAAATTATTTTTAATTAAAATTTTACTTCCTAAATACCACTATTTCTTAAAACCTACTGTGACACGTGTTTTGATGGATTCCGCGTCATTTTTAAACACCGTAAAATGAAAAGTTAAAATGATGGGGAATTCATCAAAACACGTGTCACAGTAGATTTTAAGAAATAGTGGTTTTTACTGAGCAAAACTCAAATTAAAAATGGATAGATTTTACCAAAAAGTGACTGCCAAATTAATTAATGAAAGTCTTAAATAAAAATTAAAGAAGTCTTAAATTCAGTTATTTAATACATACTTGCAAGCAGATTTGTCTCTCAAGCAAAAAAATCGTTATCCAAAGAAATTTGATGGTATTTTTCAACAAATAGTATAAACATCTCATCATTCACCTTTTCCACTTAAAGGACGCATAGGAAATGAGGGGTAGAGAATAAGCAGAAAGCATAGTGGTTTCAGAGGGATCACTCCCATTACTTCCGGATCAGTAGACCATTACATTTTCTGTGTACTCTATAAACTAGCTGTAAACATTACACCTCACTTTTCACATCCAATTTAATTGATTAAATTAAACGTGATAAAATTGTACTGTAATTTATATGTATATTAAAATTGAAAATCAAACATTGATTTTTAGAGTCTACTAAATTGTATTTTATTATTAAAAATATATAAAAATAAAATTGGTGACAATTGTTTCGCCTTGTTATGGCATTTTCAAACTACTGTCTTAAAACATTTGAAAATTTTATTTTATATGTTTTTAGTAATAAAATACAATTCAGTACACTCTAAAAATCTCCATTTTAATTTACATATTTAAATTAAAATGTAGTTCTACAATTTAAACGTCAAATGTATGTATAAATAATATGTATTGTATTTAAATGTACATATATTTAATCTTCGTAAGTTACCTTACAAAACAAGGAAAAATAACATCTGCAAAACAATTTTTATAATAATTATGTATGTTTTTTTGTTGTTGAGATATTATATCATTGATAAATAGACAGATCTACAAAATAAAAATTGATTTACTTTCTAATCTTACAACAGAACTAATCAACACCCTCTATTTCGAAATTGCCTAAACGTCCGAATGTGTACCTACATACAACAAACTATATTTATATCTATAAAACATATGAAGTTCTCTACGAATGAAAGATAATTATTTAATTTGGAACATTGCTAAAGGGATGTTTAAACACGTGTTGGAGTGATTTCATTATTTAATAGAATATAACATGTTTAATATAACACTAATAATTTAAGTAAACTACTTCAATTACTAAACATATAAATAAATTTTAATGATAATATTCTGTCAATTTTTTGGTTGCGATAATGATGAATGATAACTGTGTTCACTTCATATTTTACGTATATATAATTTTCAGTAATGAAAATTTGCTTATAACCACAAAATTTTCAACACTCAGCTGCGGTAATGTATCAATTAATAAAATTATACACCCGTATATATAATTTAATGTATCTAAATTGACCAAACACGCCCAGATAATGCAATATCCAGAAACATACGGTGGCCAATGTAAACATAACTATATAACGCTAAGTTCTAATGAAAATAATAAACATTACTAAATGTGGCAGTTGGGTGAACACTCGGACAAAGTTTTCCCTCGTAAAAGTTAACGCGACACTCATTAGAATAAGTTAACAAGTTTCAATATCCGTCTTTTTCCACTAAAAACATAATAAAATCAACCGAAATCGTTCGCCGATAGGTCTGGAATGTTCGACAAATAATCTTTAACACTTTTTATCTCGGGAAATATCTGGAGAGCTCTCCCTCGGGAATTATCGGGAAAGTTTGTAGAGATGACGGGAGAGAAACGATATTCCAGTTGGAGAATCTATTAAGATACAAATATCGCTTCGGCGGGCAGGAATAAGAGGCTGTTATTAGGGATGGAACGAGGGTGGACTGCGGGAAGTTACAACGAATCCATTAAGTTTTCAACTTCATAATATTCAGAAACTTGTATAGACTGACGCATATATTTTCTTTCTATTATTTTCTATTCAGATATTCGTAACATAATTTATCATAAAGGTGGTTTGGTTTATGATCTGTGAGGCCTCCTAGTCTCAGAGCTTTGATTCACGATTCAATAAAATGGAATGAGTTATTGTATTTTTAATGAAATGTAATTATTATACGTTTAAAATAAAGTACAATATACAACAATACACGAGAAAATAATACTAAATGAAGTTTTTTTTTGCAATTTTTTTACAGAAAAGAACGGCCTTAAATGAATGACTTTTCATAATGAATATTTGAAGCACCTAAGTGATTGAAAATACATTTAAAAAAAATTCAATCTTAATCATCCTTCACGGAAATTCGAAGAGTAAAAGAGACTGCCAGCTTCGTCTTCGAGTTTTGAACCACACAAACATAAAAATTGAAACATTATTACGTATAAAAAACTCTCATTATATATAAGTATAAATATTTTTTAAATTAACTTCATCTCGGTTGAAAATTACAAATAAGTGTACAAATCCGAAACATGAGATGTACTGGTATTCCTGTTATTTGAGTTCATTATTTATGGTTATGAATACCCCACTTGAGATTCCTACCTAAGCCCTACAAACCGCCAAACATATTTTTCGTATAGATAGTTTTAAGTTTTAATCTTGAAGAAGAAGTTGTATGCTTCGAAACCGGTCGACTTTATAACTAAGCTATAAATATACATTTTTAAACAAGGTTATTTACAAGCCATAAAATGAAAAATTACAAATTTTGTGCTTAAAATATTGATTAAATAAATAAGTGTTTATAGGATTCGAAGATTAAACTTGATAAAAATAAAAATCAATATAAAAACATAATCACGTGTTACTGACTGCGCGTGATAAAACTAGGGAATTTTAAAATAAACAATGATGATATAAAAACTAATATCCTGTAAAATTATATCGTATATATTAAGCGTCCCCTGTAATGATAATAATGTTTAATATCCTTTTCGTAATTTCTACCAGTTTTTCAGGACATCACTATAAAATAAAGCGATTTCTTAAAATAAGGAGCATTCTGGGATATTACTTTGCAGCATCTGTCCTAACCCCAAATGGGACGATAAGCTGATATGCGAAGTTTTTCAATCCCTTCCTAGTTGAACTTCCGCACAGATCGATAGATAGGGGATGGGGAGCCATTTAGCGTTCTGTGATTTTACTATACACAGGGTATAACCAAATACGGGGTTCGGACATTAAAAAGGCTAATAAAAAGGCTAATAAAAAGTTGCATTTATCTTTTACGTTGAAAACTTCACACATGTCCAAAATATCTACAACTTTATATATCTAAATAAAATTACATGGTACAAAATATTTTTTAATTACGCCGTTATTTTAGTATTTTGTTTTAAAAAATAAATAAATAAAGATGATTTCAATTATATTGTAAACCACGCTGCATAGAAATTGATTTTCGCATATTTTATAAATTTATAGATTATTTAGTAAAATTATCATAAAACGGTTTAAAATTATTATAAGATCTATTTGAAATAATAATAATAATAAAAGAACGTTGATTTTATAACTGAAGCCTTGGCCAAATACAAATGTTAGATATAGAAGGCACTCACTTTATAATATAAAATACGTCATTCTATAAAAATTTATGTTTTAATTATATGTAGCAATAATTTATGAGTAAAAATGATGTTGAGTATTTATTGATATATACTTATTCAACAAAAAAGATAACATGCACAACGATATATAAGCTGCTTCCGTCTAAATACGCTTACTCGTTTTAAGACAAAATTAATAATACAGCATACGTAATATAAAATTTTGGATTTGTGCACAAATTGTTTCAAGACGCATAAAGTACGTTAGGAAAAACATGTAATTTTTTATTTATGTCCAAAGAGTACGCCGTAAGTTGTAAGAAACATTATTGCATTTTAGTATGTGATATATTTTGACACGACCTAAGTAGAGATAAAAAAGATTAAACATTATGTTTTAATTTGTACCAGAAGATGAAAACAATTGTCGTTTTCGAAACTAGTCGTAAATAAAAATAAAACTCGATAAAGTGGATTATTCAAGTGTTTAATTTTAATAAAATAAACATTACGATACCAAAGTAACCTAATCAATTAGTTTATCATTTCAGAATTACAACACCTCGAAAACGATCCGTGCAATCCTAGTTACAACGATGGTAAAATATATCGGTATTTAAATATTATGAAATTAGTTAAAATCAATGCAGAAATATTAAAACGTCCAATTTGCATACATAAATTGACTATATAAAATGACAAACTACCCCCATTTGTTCAGACTCTATTTAACACGTAGAAAATAGTTTTGGAAAATGTATTTAAAGGGGAGGAAATTGCGAGTTTAATTTGGGATGGAGCATAAGTTTCGTTGCGGAATTTCAGAGGATGCGGAAGAGATATGCAAGGAAGCTCGGGAAGAAAACAGGAATTAATTAAAAGGTCGCAAATCGCGTTTCGTCGAAGACTTTAATATGCTCTTGGACCAGAAGCGGTAAATTCTCGGCTCAGGTCTATCTAATAAGGATTACGAACAAACCTAGTGTAAATTATTATCTTACAGGGGTATTAAACATTTTACTGCTCAAACTGGTATTAGTATTTAGAGTGGTGGGCGCCTATTTGCCTTTTCCTGGTCATGTCTATAGACATCGTTGTGGCGTTGAGGTCTACACACGTTTCTTGCTATTTTTGTCACAACTGTTATAACCATCGTTGTTCTCACTAGTGTGTTGCGTAGTTTATATTATTATTTCACAGCTTAAAAATATTCACCGTTGATAAGTGCAATTTTTTTTAACCTCCGTTATTTTTGTCATTATTACCATCTCAAAAAAAATATATGGTGTCTACCAAAGGGTTAGAAATATCCACTACAACCATGAAATAAATATGCATCAAGTAAATATTACGTAAGCTACATTCCAAAACCTTAAATATTTTTACAAACTTGTTGATATTTTTTTAAAGAATATTTTTCCCATAACTGAACAGTTCTAATTATGCTACCAACACCCTTACCCGATTTAAACAAATATTTTTTAATTTCTCAAAAAAAGTATTTTGAAAGTTTGATGATATTTTATTAACGCACTCAATTATTCAAATCATTTCTATTATGCATCATTCTAAATTTATTTCTCGACTATTTACTCGAGTACATAATACATAGTCATAGTCATAAGTATTAAAATAATCATGTTTTACAATTATATTCAATGTAATTAAACCGCAAATAAGTTTAACTACAGATATAAAGAAGTATTTTTATTAAAAAAAAACTGTAGAAAATACCGTAATGTATTGGAAAATACCCTAATGTACTCAGTTCAAAATGTCAAAATATGTTTAAAAATCTTCAGCATTAGAATATAATTTCTACTGCTCAGTAACTTGTTCATACATTTCGAAAACATAGTACACGCTAGAGGGCTACAAAAGATTCGTGGCATCTGTCCGATAGTGTATATACACAGTATGTATTTTATATTGCAGAAGCCAAATTAAGCCGTAAATTGTATGGTCGGCATTAACACCCACCGCCCTGTGTGGAGAAATAAAATACCATAGCGCTAGTAAACGCAGAACACCTACATAACATAAATATAGAGAGGTGAATGGTACACAAATGGTAACAAAAGTCCCGGGGTTCATAAAGCGAGAAGGCCTAATCTACAATGCGAGTCCCGCTTTAATTAGCTGCTTATCAGACAGTCCGTCTTCTCAGTTTGTGCGGAATAATCGGGACGTAAATTGGACATGTTCAGATAGAGATTAAATATCCCATTTTCTTTTATCCTGGTCTATTTTCGGGCAAGTTCTAGCTCGAATTTCTATCTGACTCTTCAGTCTTGTGGCTTGTCTCTGCGTCAACCGAAGAGAAAGGTCATTCGATTTTACGAATTTGAAATAAGTTTATTTTATTTATTTATTTTTAAGGGAAAAAAAATAGATAAATATATTCAAATTACACATCATCTCATCAATATTGGAAGCACTAACATTGTTATACCCAATTTTATGACTTAGAAAAAACTTTACTTGTTTTAAAGTAGCAAATGTTGAGTATAATTTAATATCGAGAAAGAAGTTGATTGCTTCAAAAGCGGTGTAAATAATATATATTTTAACAAAGTAATTTTTATCCAAAGTTACGATTGGATAAAAATATTTTAGGAAGTCAATTTAAATGATCAGTTTTATCATTATTGTAATGATAATGAAAACCTCAAAGAAAGCTTTTAATGAAGATTCCAGTCAGTAAAAGTGCGTAGGAAAGCATTTAAAATTGCAAAAAGACTTAAATAATCAATCCGGATTAACACTCGGATTTGAATGAGTCGGCGTAATTCCCGGGATTTTAAGATTTTAATATATTCGTCACGGAAAAATCGTAATGATTGGAGAGCCCGACGCGGAGAAAAGAAAACAGAAAAATTATCAAGTCCTTAAAAACGTTGTCAAACGTTCTCGCTTCGTTAGATCAGTCACTTTGAGGAAAGGAATTATGTCCATCCGCGGATCTCGAGCGGGTGGAAGAAGGGAACTTTTCTCTTTTCCACAGAAACTTTAAATGGGATAAAAAAAAGGACGGATGGTACTCGTGGAATTAGATAGAAGCAATTTATCGAGGCGGTGTAATCCCTCAGGGGGAGAGGGAGGAAAAAAACTGGATGATTAGCAATTTCAAACTTTGTCCGAGTAAGCCAGCTCATTCGCGATTATATTCATTTATTAAGCGGTATGAGTGTCAAAATTGGGAAGAGAACTTGACGCACTGATGCGGAATACAAATTGTTTCACAGATCTATCTAGCAATTTCAAACTTTGTCCGCATAAGCCGCATTGGCGATTATATACATTGTGGTTTGAGTGCCTAAATTGGGAAGAGAACTTGACGTACTGATGCGGGATACAAGTTGTTTCACAGATATATCTAGCAATTTCAAACTTTGTCCGCATAAGCCGCATTGGCGATTATATTCATTGTGGTTTGAGTGTCAAAATTGTGAAGAGAACTTGACTTACTGATGCGGAATACAAATTGATTTACATTTCTATCTAGCGATTTCAAACTTTGTCTGAATAGGCCACCTCATTCCCGATTATATAATTTATTTAGAGGTATGAGTGTCAAAATTGGGAAGAGAACTTGGCGTACTGATGCGGAATACAATTTTTTTCACAGATCTATCTAGCAATTTCAAACTTTGTCCGATTAATCATTCGCGATTATATTCATTTATTCAGCAGTAAAGAATGAGTGTTAAAATTCAGAAGAGAACTTGAGCATCAGTATGCGGAATACAAATTGATTCAAAGATCTATCTAGCGCATAACTTGATCTTGTGAACGTTCATTATTTCGGTGGTTTTGCTGTAAAACGTCTTCTAAACAGAATGCTTTGCGGATATCTAATACATCGTATAATACATACGTTTGGTCTCTTATGGTTTCCCATGAGCATGCAGTGATTTATGTGTCCCGACAAGGGGTTTGACATTAGGTTAACCGCTTGAGGAAGGTTGATTACCTATGCTCTAAGTACAGAATATGACGAAAAAAATAATTCGGTTAGTCGGCAAAATCTAATAGAATGGTTAATAGAAAAGAAGAGTATACAATCTGGCATACTTCTAGTATAAATTAAACAATGTACTTACTACGGGGTCAGATTTTATCCTTGTTTTCCAGAACTAACTACGTCATAACAAGATGCTTGTTAGTGATAAGCTTTACGAATTAAAGTGTTTTTTTTTACCTCTCGCGCACTCAACAACTGAAGCGAAGTTAGCGAGGCAGTCAGTTTTCTTTTTACCTGAAAGAAAATAATATAATATTATAAAATAATTGCACGTAAAAGAGAAATTCAATGTTAAATGTATGAAGCTGTTTAAAAGAAGACCATTAAATACTGGTTTGGGGTAAATGTAATGTACAGTATTTTATTTCTAATAATGATCAAAGTATTATATAATAATTAATGAAAACTTTATATGAAACCGCTAGTTGTTTTAAATCATTACAAATAAATGTTATACATAATCATAAAACGTTTAAAATCTTTATAAAAATAGTACTTTAACGTAAATACGCAAATAAACTCGTTAACTGAATCAGACTATGGCTTTTCTTTAATCCTCGATAACTAAACTTTATTTGATGATACATAGACACTAAACATTCGTCAGGCGGACTATGCAATTAAAAACGGTAAAATTATGGCTGACGACCGTCAAAGGCTGGTCTACACACGTGTAACATTCACCAATTCTACCCATTATTGACAACCACACTACTCAAATTCTTGGAAGTTCTTTATAAGAACCAATTTTGATACATTGTTCTTGAATCACTAGAACTTCACTAGAGACATCTATTGGTGAGATAAGTAATTGGACACAATCAAAATGTTGTAATATAATATAAGTATAAAACAAAGTTATTTTGTAATCATTATGATGGCTTAGAAAACGACAGTAAAACGGAAAATCAAAAAATATCACCCTGTATAATACTATATATATACATATATTAGAGGAATATTCTGAATCCAATTTTGTATTTTCTGCCATATATTTTTATAAAGGAAATTATTAAACAAAAATTTATACAACATTTTGAGTGTGTCCAAATACTTAAAATTTGAGTAGTGTGGTTGTCAATAATGGGTAGAATTGGTGAATGTTACACGCGTGTAAAGTGATCACTGAAACTAGCCTATGACGGTCGTCAGCCCCGTAAATGCCTAAACTTCCATATTCTTCTTCATCAAAGGCTGGTCTAAGTGATCTTTTTACACGCGTGTAACATTCACCAATTCTACCCATTATTGACAACCACACTACTCAAATCCTTGGAAGTTCTATATATATGAACCAATTTTGAAACATTGTTCTTGAATCACTAGAACTTCACTAGAGACATCTATTGGTGAGATGAGTATTTGGACACACTCAAAATGTTGTAACATAAGTATAAAACAAAGTTATTTTGTAATCATTATGATTGCTTAATAAACGACAGTAAAACGGAAAATCTTTTAAACGTAGATTGATCGAACTAATTAAAATAAAAGCCCGAGAGCAAATTAAGGGAAGAATAAATAAAAATAAAGGGATGGATTTAAGAGAGCGCCTCATCGAAACAAAAAGATTTGAATATTCATGTTGACGCTTACATTCCCCACTCCCAACCCCTAACGGGATGAATTCACCATCTCCAGCCGGCTCCGCTAATCCGACACGACTAATTTCTTAAATAATTGTTAAGGAATTCTTAAGCGCAACCCGAAATGGCTGTTATTAAAATATACACGGGATATTGTTGAATCGGGACAATTCATTTATTCGTAGGAGGAGATTAAATATTAAACGTATATATTACAATTTGAAAGATGTCGAAAATCTTAATTGGCAATTCAACTTCAAAAGAATTCAATTTGTGAGATATTTCTCATGGGTGTTCTTTTTATGAGATTAGGCATTTTATTTCCCTAGTTGGATTGACAAATCAAACGAATGATAAAAAAAATTGCAATGAATTATTTTTCTATTTTTGACGATAGAATTTTTTTCATTATCATTAAAAAAATACTGCGTCATGTACACATGTTTTATATTATTTTTTGACATCTCTTTAAAGATGAAGAAGAATATGGAAGTCTGGGCATTTACGGGGATGACGACCGTCATAGGCTGGTACAAGTGATCACTTTACACACTATTTCACTTTTTTTTATTTTGATGTCAAAAAATATATGAAAATAACTACTGTAATTGGAGATAATCCAGATTTTGTGAGTATTTGGACACACTCAAAATGTTGTGTACACATATTTTTTATTGTGAATCTCGATTAAATTAATTTATAAATGAAATAAATTAGTCATGATTAAATTAATGCTCAATTATTGCAGCTGTCAAGAAATGCGCTGTCCGCCTCATGGCAATATAAGGTATTACGTGTGTTACTGTTACGTTTAACCGATGGCGCTGTCATTGCAGTAAAAAACGTTGTTCTTTAAAAAATCATGCTTTTACCTGTCACTGGTAAATACATCCAAAAACAATCGGTGAATAACTTAAGGAGATTAGAAATTTTGAGCAGACGAAAATTTACAGTTTTATTTATATAAATACATACAAATACTTGGAAATGTGTAATTGGTTTTATTTTTATTAATGTTTTTTTTTATTATATACGTTTTTATATGTAAAGCTGAACAATTCCTGAACAAAAAAATATAAAAAAATACGTGCGTATTTGAATGCAACGCTATGCTTTGCTCAAAGCAAATTTTAGTAGATTTAAGATTTTGAATGTACTAACATTTACATTTTTTATATACCATAGATACTTAAATATGTACTATGTAAAATACAATAGTATCAATACGTCATAGATAGACTTTTATGGTAAAATACAAGCACATCGAAAAAGCACAAAAGCATTTTCACACTGGTTCATTATTATCCACTCATAATCAATCCACTTTCGCTTCTAAAACAAAAACGCGTCACTCCCATAAAACAATAAAGGAAATGATACTTTCCTAACATTCCGAGCGCATTCACAATCATACAAATAACGTCATCGCATTCACAGGGACGTAATGAGCAAAAAGTTAGTTGATTCTGCGCGCTGCGAGGCCGTTTCGAAACGAAAAAATGTACAAACGAAACCATTAATAATGCAGCGGAGAGACTAACAGCCGTAGATTTGACATCTGTTTCCCTTTGTCGCCATGTTTTCCCGTGCTCTTGTAAACTTTGCACAGGCCGATAGGGGCAAATGTGCAGGTCTGGGCCAGACATGTCTAACCCCCAAAAACAGCGAAAAAAAACGGATTAAAGCATATCATTATGAGCAAATAATCATTTTTGATTACAACACTTTTCTTATCATTCATCGTTCATTTTGTTTACCACACCACAAACTTAACGATGCTTTCAACTTACAAAACATTTTCGATCAGCCCCAACAATATTAAAGAATACTTTTTGCTATCACATAACACATAAATGACGTGAAGGAAACTAGAAGTATATCGCTCTCTCCTTTCAACAACGTCATACATAAAAAATTGTCAATTTTCAGTTATGCGTGTTTTCGGAAAGCCCAGGAAATGTACTATATCCCAGCAAAAGCGGCATATTTTTAACTTAATATTTACACGCTACAGAACAGAAAGTGTTGTTTTTGCATTTTGAAGAAAATGTATTGTTTAATTATTTTTTTAAATGTACTAAATATTTTTCAAATGGAGAAAAAACATTCAGGTTTTACATAAAAAGATCTCTTGCACAGTAAAAAGTTCAATAAGTGGCTTGATATTTATTTGAAAAACATTTTATAATTTTTTTTTAAACTATAAAAACGTTCTCTTGAAAAATCAAGTTTTTTTTTATATATGACGTTGTTGAAAGGAGTGAGCGATATGTCAGGACACTCTGAAAGCTTGTGTCACATTCCAAGGTCTAGTATAGAAACTGTTGGTTTCTATTCGGATCCAACCATTAAAACATTATTAAAAAAATATTACAATGGTATTTAATCGATCATACAAGGTTTTTTAAGATCAAAGAAAAAAAACTTTCCTGCCACTGTCATCCTAGGAATTAGAACATGGTGGTAGATTGTACATGGTCTTCGGGTCGACCAAAATTGCATGTGTATAACATTTTGTGTAATTTCAAGTGTGTAAATAGTGCTATGCTAGTGTCGGGCAGTATTGTGTGCTTGCTGTGGTAGTGATTGTCCTGACGAAGAGACAGGTGCGTCTCAAAACCGATAGACCTAAAAATCTCTTCTTCTTTTTTTTTTGTAGATCCTAGGGATCTGTTTGTGCCTCCGCATGTCGCTCTTGGGATGTCGACTCCCAGCTGTCTTTCCATCTTTTCGGAGGTCTGCCTGGGGGTCTGCGTCCTTCAGGGTTGCCTTGGAGGGTGATACGTGGAAGTCTGTCTTCTGACATTCTGTTTAAATGTTCCTTCCAGTATCGCCTTCGTTGTCGTCCCCACCTCACGATATCCTCCGTCTTCCACATGCACCGGATGTCGTTATTTCTTACTCGGTCTCGCAATGTGTTTCTGGTTATGGATCGGAGAGTCTTCATCTCGGAGGTTCGAAGTCGAGATTTTGCTCTGGAAGTATCTGCTCTTGCCTCAATCCCATAAGTGGCTACTGTTCGAACACGTGTTTTGTATATTTTCATTTTACTTTCTATTCTCATGTGTTTGTTCCTCCACACCGAGTTTCTAAGGCATCCTGATATAACTGCAGCCTTGTTTATTTGTTTCTGAGTATCACCATATAGATCACCGTAAAAACCTCTGTGAGTGGTTATTTACTGATATTAGTAACATTTGTGAAAAAAATATTATTTAATTGTGATTTAAACATGTGTGGTCGCGACCTGTACAAATGTGAAGCGTGCCAGGCTCTTTATTTCGCCTTGTTTGTCCTTTGTGGGGCGCCAACAGGGCCGGCTTGATGAGGAGGTCGCAGGCGGCGGGCGCAAGTCTACTGATGTCCGATGATAGATCGAGAACATACGCCGCGGGTCTAATATTTATTTGGCACATGACTCACAAAATAAAATAACGCGACGTTATAAAATATAATAAATGAACAGGGAGCACGCCCGCCAAATTATTCAATTTATCAATTGCGTCTAGCTTGCGGCACGTACAAAATATTCTCTAATATTTATCATAACATAATTAAATACTCACTATAACACTTAACCTTTATAAGGATGGGAATCGAATTTTCGACTTTGTAATCTAACTTCGAAATTGCAGAGGATCGAGTTTTGCCTCTGGTGTTTTATTTTTTAACGGTTGACCTCGAAGGTTCTATTGCAGCGAACTTGATTACTGCAATTAATTCCATAAATTGTATTGACAAATAAACAAGTAAAAACATTTCTTTAGGCATATTTAAAAAAAAAAAAAAATGAAAAATTTGACAACATTTTGAGTGTGTCCAAATACTTGTTCACAAAATCTGGATTATCTCCAATTACAGGAGTTATTTTCATATTATTTTTTGATATCTCATCAAAGATGAAGAAGAATATGGAAGTCTGTACTGTAACATTCACCAATAATTTGAGTAGTGTGGTTGTCAATAATGGGTAGAATTGGTGAATGTTACACGTGTGTAAAGTGATCACTTAAACCAGCCTATGACGGTCGTAAGCCCCGTAAATGCCCAGACTTCCAAATTCTTTTTCATCTTTGATGAGACATCAAAAAAATAATAATAATAATATGAAAAATTTGACGTTGCATCCCTTACAATTTCAATGTTTTGAGTTAGAAAAATTACCAGGGAGTAAACTAAGGCAGTGTGTTATATGCAGTGATGAAAATGGGGAAAAAAGGGAAAAATCACGAATACTATTATGTAAAAGGGTAGTGTGTGGTGTATGTGTGGGGATACGCATCAAGCGATGTTTTTTTAGTATGATTTATTCATTTAAAAATTGTTCTTGATATAGTGATAGTGTCATTTTATTTGTGAAGTATGAAATATCTTCTATAAATATCAAAAAGAAATACAATATTCGGTCAACGGTAAAAATAAATTTTCATTATTTTGTGTATAAGACTAACTAACTAACTAACCATCACGCCGCTTCCCCGCAGGGGTAGGCAGAGAGAATAGAGCGCCACACCACTCTGTCCTTGCAAACATTCTTCGCCTCTTCCACGTTTTGTGTATAAGTATGCCATAAAATTAATCATTACGCACTTTAGACTCTGCCTACTTTTTCAACCTATGTAATCCCGACTTATTTTGACTAACACCCTAACACATATTATACCTCGACCTTAAACGCATGTTGTTTCGCAATCTTTATTGAATGTTGGTTCTCGAGTCGAACAAAAACGAATGTGATTAATATTTTGTGTAGTTGTAAATGTGTAAATAATTCTTGGGTAGTGACTTGTAGCATTGTTTGCATACTGGCGTAGCGATTGTCCTGACGAAGAGACGAGAACGTCTCGAAACCGGTGGACTAAAATCTCAGTGAGTTGTTTTATACTAACATTAACAAAATAATTGTAAAAAAAAAGTAAAAATGACTAACCACAAAGCAAATGCTTTAAAAATTCAAAATATTAATAATATTTTTAAATGGTCTTTGTTCGCCTCCGTAGTGTAATGGTCAGCACGCTTGGCTACCGTTCTGGAGGTCCCGGGTTCGATTCCCAAGGGGGTCAAATAAATATAAGTGATTTTTACACTGTAATATTTATTCAATATTACCCTGGACTGGTACCTGAAGCAGAGGGCTGATCACCTTTCCTTCATGTGTAAACGATTGAGATAACACTGCGTTTATATGAAGCAGTGCCCTATGCACCATTGGGTGCGGATAAGGGTTTTATCATATATTATTTATAAATATTTTATTATAACTTAATTACAATGTCTACCGGTTAGCTTCGAAACCGGTAAGCATTATAAATCAGTTATAATAAAATATTTATAGTGATTTTAAAACAAAGTTATATTTTAATAACGATTGAGATAACACTGCGTTTATATGAAGCAGTGCCCTATGCACCATTGGGGTGCGGATAAGGGTTTTATTATTATTATTATTAAATGGTCTTTAGTGTAAAAACTGCATCAGAATTTTACACAAAAGCGCTAAAACGCTTAAAATCAATGGCTGAATACACTTCTTATGTATCCGCCTATAATAAAATAGTGAAATTGGTCTTGTATTGTCTCTCAAAATTGTACTACGCGATGTTTGATCTTTGTGTATTGTGTATGCACAACACAATACATATTTGACTGTAGATGTCGCTCACTCCTTTCAAGAACGTCATAAATCAAAATTCGTCAATTTTCAGTTGTGCATGTTTTCGGAATGCCCAGAAAATGTACTTTATCCCAGCAAAAGCGGCATATTTTTAACTTAATATTTACCCGCTACAGGGCAGAAAGTGTTGTTTTTGCATTTTGAAGAAAAGGTTGTGTTTAATTATTTTTTTTAAATATACTAAATATTTTTCAAATGGAGAAAAAACCTTCAGGTCTTACCTAAAAAGATTCGTTGCACAGTAAAAAGTTCAAGAAGTGGCTTGATATTTATTTTTAATACATTGTATTCTATTTTTAAACTTTAAAAACGTTCTCCTGAGAAATCAAGTTTTTTGATTTATGACGTTCTTGAAAGGAGTGAGCGATGTGCCCACTTTAATGGCGTTTTGTTTGAGTTGAGTGAGTAGGCAATGAACCCGATACGTCGCACAAGAGAGGAGAATTATGAATGGAGCAACAATTGACAGGCTAGGAGGCTCTCAATGGACGGGCTAGTCATTATCCTGCGTGACTCCTTACTCCCCTGTCGCCCTGATGGAAGGAAGTGGATATATTAGTCCATTAGTCGAGTGTTCTGGCGGCGGTGACACTTGTGCGACCCGCAATCTGTCACAAGCCGTGTCCTCTGAGGAACGAGACACGTGACACGTGATACGCATTATGGCTTGAGGTGTGCCCAGCAAAAATATCACCCTGCATAATACTATATACTGTATACATAAATAAGAGGAATATTCTGAATCCAATTTCGTATTTTCTGCCATATGTTAACACAAATTTATACAACATTTTGAGTGTGTCCAAATACTTAAAATTTGAGTAGTGTGGTTGTCAATAATGGGTAGAATTGGTGAATGTTACACGTGTGTAAAGTGATCACTTAAACCAGCCTATGACGGTCGTCAGCCCCGTAAATGCCCAGACTTCCATATTCTTCTTCATCTTTGTTGAGATGTCAAAAAATAATAAAAAAAAATTACAGTAAAATAACAAATAGGTACTTAAATATAATCTATTTAAGTATTTTTCCACATTTATTTTATTGGACCAGTGACCAGGTTCTGTCGTTATCGAGATCATTACACTGGTATGATGATGTCGGTAAAGACGAAACCCGGTTACTAGTCAAATAAAGTAAATGTGGAAAAATTTACATGGATATTATTTTATACTATAAAATCCACCAAAAAAAATCAAAACAAAACTTATATCTAACAAAATAATATTTTGATTAAAATGTGGAACTTTTAATATGTGAATATCTAGGGCATTGCATACTTCTAAATATATCATATATGTTCATCTTTTGTTAAATAAATTATAATAAAAATATATTTTCTAAGTTTGGATCAAACTGAAATCTATCTGGCTTGTTGTTTTAATTTCAATGAATCAGATCGGATGAAGTTGGGTGTAAAGAAAGCTAATGATGCTTTGGTAACGACCATCACTGATTTTGAATCTGGCAATCAGTTTTCCATTTGACGAGAACATATTTGAGATTCCAACTTGGCCGGATATCCGGGAACTATCCATTGTCCAGTCCGGCCAGGCGGAATACAAGTACTTAGGTACAAAATCCGATAAAGCGTTGTGAAAATCTTCTTTCTAGATCTTATGTAGTACTTAAAAAGCTTTTCAGGATACCGTAAAAATTAAAAACATAAATACCAAAGTGTATTTTAATAAAAATAAGTTGTATTCATCATCGAACGTGGTAAAAATATACCCTTCATTTATAATTAAATGTAAATGAAAAATCACAAAGTAAGTTCTTCAAATATAAATTATACCCTTCATTTATTTAGCTAATATATATTTTGATATTTTATATTTTCAATTAAATAATAGATATTCAGCTAATATATATTTTCAATAAACTTAATTATCTTCACATTTTGACATCTCAACAAAGATGAAGAAGAATATCAAGGTCTGAGTATTTACAGGGATTATTATTTTTAAATGTTATGCCTGATTAAGTGATTACTTTACATACGTGTAACATTCACCATTCTATCCATGATTGAAAAACACATTACTCAATTTTTTCAGTACAACTCATTCATACATTACAAATCTCATAACGCATCATGTTTTAGTTCACAGCAGCCTTCTATGGTTGGTTTGAGAAAGCTCTCATTTAGCGGAGACCCTTTTATTTAGGGTATATTATACATAATTTCAGAAACACATACAAAACAAGATTTTCAACATTTATGCAGCTTATAATTTGATCTGTATTTTTATTCACAACATTTGGTATAAGTGTTACAACAATATTATGAAAATGTATTTGAATGTTATTTACATTTATATTTCTGGTATTTTTGAAGGTTTTTACTATTTAACAGTTTTCTATAGTAAATGCTTAAATGAATTCCGGTTTTAACGGACACATTTTGTAAGCAAGAAATATAAATTATACTTTTTCCCATGTTTTACTAAGCAAATGAACCTTTAAACCAGACCATTTAAAAACAACAACAAACATTACCGAGAGAGAAAAAAACGCGAACGAAAGACACTTGGAATAATTATTCGCAAAATTAATTGTTAAATTATGCCAGTCTGAAGTATTTCGCTGACAATAAAATGTAAGCTTTGTTCCACGATAATGTAAAACTAGAATAAACAGAACGTATTTGGAAATATTAAAATTAACAAGAGAATAATGAACAATGAAAGTTCACGGTTTGTCGAGACGTGAATACAAATAAAGCTCATAAATGGTGACCATAGATTGATAATGAGATATTATTTGGAGGTGGGAAGTGTACAACGGAACTCAAAATGGAGACATACCTCGTAAATTTGAATTTATTTTTAAACAAGGGAACTTTAAAAGTTATCTACGTAATGATAATATACAACAAATATATCGCTCACTCCTTTCAACAACGTCATATTTCAAAAATCGAAAATTTTCAGCTGTGCATATTTTCGGAATGCCCAGAAAATGTACTATATCCCAGCAAAAGCAGCATATTTTTAACTTAATATTTACCCGCTACATGGCAAGAAGTTTTGTTTTTGTATTTTGAAGAAAAGGTATTGTTTAATTATTTTTTTAAATAAACTCATCATTTTTCAAATGAAGAAAAAAACATTCAGGTTTTACCTAAAAATATCTGTTGCACAGTAAAAAGTTCAATAAGTGGCCTGATATTTATTTTTAATGCATTTTATTATATAATATTTATAAACTTTAAAAACGATCTCCTGAAAAATCAAGTTTTATGATATATGACGTTGTTGAAAGGAGTGAGTGATATGTTTCAAATAATCGAAACTATTTACCAAAATAGGTACTTATATTTTTTTAAATTTAATAATGAAGCCGAATGCATCTCAAAACGTGTCAAATATATTTTAAGAAAAAGTGGTAGCATGTAAAACTTAAATTTAAAAAATGTTTTAATTTTCACCTAAATTAGTATAGACTCCTGATCTGACCGCATACAAATATTTGGCATACTTTTTAATAGATTTATATTATCCACTGACACTTCGTGATGGAATTGCATTTTTAATTTATTATTAGATTAAAACCAATATTTTTAGCTTTTCCACTTTTTTAATATATATAATATTCTAAAAAAGTGGAAAAGCTAAAAATATTGGTTTTAATCTAATAATAAATTAAAAAATTTGGCATACTTGATTGTGCTAAGTTTTCCTCGGTCTTTCACTGCTCGTATTCCCTACTAAATTGGCCACATTTATTTGTTTTACCGTTCTTTCCTAACTCATTCCTTCCACATGTTCAAACAATCTCAACATGCATTTCTTTCTGATTGTCCCACACTAGTTTATTCCTCCTTTCCCAACACGGAAAAAAAGAAAGCATGATTTTAACTAGAAGAAGCAAAAATCCACTTAATGATCTATAAACCTAAAACAAGGGTTTCAGCTCAATAAAAAGGTTCTTTTCATCTCACCAATAGATGTCTCTAGTGAAGTTCTAGTGATTCAAATATAATGTTTCAAAATTGGTTCATATATATAGAACTTCCAAGAATTTGAGTAGTGTGGTTGTCAATAATGGGTAGAATTGGTGAATGTTACACGTGTGTAAAGCGATCACTTAAACCAGCCTATGACTGTCGTCAGCCTTGTAAATGCCCAGACTTCCATATTCGTCTTCATCTTTGATGAGATGTCAAAAAATAATTAATAAACCTTGTACATAATAAGAAAGATAAATAATTGTTGCAACTCCCATAAAAAAATCATACATTTCTCAATTTTAAGAAATTTCAAAAATAAACATTTTAAATTTGAGTGCAAACACATAAAACTCTGAAAAAGGAAACAAATCACACTGTAAAGTGGAAATCCATCTCATTTATAAAGCAAAGCCAAGAAAACCTCATAATCCTAGTAAATATTCCATAGTAAACTGAATAAAACTGAAGTTTTAATGATATTTAACTGTCGATAAGTAACATAGTAACAATTTTATGCAAATAATTGGTTAAAATTTCAATGGCGCCGTTCCAATTCCGCGTTTATCGTTAAATCACCATCTTATATCAACTCATCCCTTTTATGAAGAGATCATGATGCCGGAGATGGGAGAGATGGGGAATTTTGTGTGTGGACGTTTATTCCCCATCCCGGGTGAAATATTGGCACATACATAAATATCTCCCCGAGCATTAAGGGTTGCCGACTGGAACGAAGTCATAAATTACTCCGCAGATTGAGAAATATAATAGGAATCCCTCATAAAGTATGCACTATAATGTTACGATAATCTACTACATAGTCCGCCATCTTGTTTGATCCCTTTCAGAAAAGTCATTTGACAGATTTCAAACCCTTTATTTGGAGAATCCATGGAAGATATTATTTAAAATAAAATTTGAGCGATAAATATAAGTGGTTTCATGAATTTTCAAAAATATTTTTGGCATTTACTTTATGGTTAGTCAATTCTACTTTTTTTACTATTCTTTTTAACAAAATATTAGAATAGAATACGAGTAAAATTAATCACCGAGATTTTTGTTTACTACGGGTTTTATTAATATGCTTATCTTAACGATAATTATAAACATACTACAGAAAACCGACTGTTTTGTAATGTCAATTTAAATAGCATTGAAAAAACATGCGAAGACATTTCAGATACTAAATACTTACGAAGTTCTTATAATAACCATGTGTGACTGGCAAATTATCGCTTCCACTATCACTTTAAAAGAGAACAATAGAAGATTATTTACTTAATGAATTATTTTTATCGATAAAGCTTATCTCAAACTTTGCATTCTTTCCTTATAACTCCCTCAATACTTCACTTTTATATTATATTAAACAAATATTTAAATAAAAATACAGTTATTGAACTAGTTTTTTTCCTACACACATAATAGCGATAAATAATTATTTTATCCAAACTTTATTATTTATTCATAAAAAATAAAAGCAATCGGAAAAGATCGCAGAAAATTATCAAACTCCTCTTAAAAAATATTTAAGAAAATTATTTTAAAGCCACTTGATCCATCGTCGCCGCATTAAATCTTCATTACGCCTCCAAAGATAAAAGTTCAATATGCAGAGGTCGTTTAGGGACGCCAATTTTTGACAACAGTGGATAAAAAAGTATCGAAAAGTTTCCGTCTTAAGGGATCCCGTGCCGAGTGGCTCCAAACCCCTCCCGGAGCGAGAAACCCGAGCTGAAACTGAAACTTCAGGCGGCCCCTGAAGGAACTTAGACGCTGCCAGGGTGCAAAAAAGCAACTCCTGAAAAACTTTCAGCGCTGATCGATTTTGTATAGCGTACGTGGTTAAGCGTCTAGTTTTTTCTCAAAATGTATTATGATAATAATAAGTTTCACGTGTCTGTAAATTATTGGAAATTTAATACTTATAAAATAAATAAATTAAATACTTTATCCAACCACTGTTCGACCTCACTCATTCAATTCAGACATTAATTCAGTTCAGATCTTAATGCGCTCAGCGTGCGTTTTAAAATGACGTTATAAAAGATATGGATCGATTGTTTTATTATTTATTAATTACTCTCCTTACCATTAATCGTTAACATTGTGTAATACCACATGAAAAGTTGTATTACAAAAAGTGAACGATGAATGATAAGGAGAGCTTTATATTACCGTACTACCAAGTTAACAATGCTTTAACATACAAAAATATTTATTTACGTTTAAAATAACCGGTCAACCGAGAAAAACAAGCATTTTTTTTAATAACCGAAAAACCGGTTAATCGGTTTCGGTTTCAACCAGTTTGGAAGGCTTAGCACGGTGAAGTATACGTATACGTTGCCGCTATTTGCTAATAGCACACTCCGTCGCAGACAGAAATCCGAAATGGCAAATGGTTCAAAAAGCTCACCTTTGAAGCCGCAAACAAGGCAAATGTTTGACCGGTGCAGTTTGTGTGAACAAACCGTACGAACTATTCACCGGCGCATCGAACAGAGTCCTTTCATATGCAAATACTGCAGGAATACGTATTATATGTATTGCGGAGAGGCAACGGGATGATTGCGATGCCGCGGGGGCCTCATTAGAGCGGCCGCCAAACAAGTTCCGAAACCCGTTCTCTAACGCGCGAATATACCTACAGGCAGGGTTGTCAAATAATCCTGATATTTTTTTGATTTTTGAAGTGAAAATTAAGGGTGACATCTCAAATGTACAAATTACAGAACGCGACTGGCTGCGTGACCGGTTGCGTCAAAAGCCAGACTTGTTGTCTTCGCTACAATTTTTTTTTAAATATTAGTGAGTATTTTTTTACAACATTTTGAGTGTTTCCAAATACTTGTCCACAAATCTGGATAATCTCCAATTATCGGAGTTAATTTTCATATTATTTTTTGATATCTCAACGCAGATGAAGACGAATATGGAAGTTTGGGCATTTACGGGGAATTTATTGGAAAAATATATATATATTTTTTACTCCTTACCTTTTAACTACTCATTTATTTCATTTCAATACCATATATTTATTTCGAAGAAAAACTTATTTTTTAGGCTAAGGTAAGATCACTTTACACACGTATAACATTCACCAATTCTACCCATGATTAAATTAAAAAATATATATTTTTTGACCTCCCTGGAAATCGTGCCTCCAACACGGGAGCCAAACGCTATAACCACTAAGGAGACATTGTTATTTTTACGTATCTATAATTTCATCAAATGAATGAGTAAAAATTCTAGGCAGAAACACTCGCTTTCTGCGATTTTCTGTATTTCGACTATAAGGATTTTGTTTCAGATCATTGAAAAGAAAAGTGTAAAAGAACGAATGGCAACCCTAGCCATGGATCTTCATAATTATATATTGAAAATCATCATTTTTCAAACGTTTAGGATCAGGATATGTTACGTAATTAATTATGAACCTGTTTTTGAATGGCTCAAACTTCAGTCGTAAAGGGTTTGTATAACGCAGTGTGAACTTTAAGTTGTTCTAAGCTGTTATAAATTAAAAGCAGAAAACTAACGGTTGATATAAAGTGGAAAAATATGTATAATTATTTTAACAGAATTACATTTTGACATTTTAAATATTATAGATGAAAGAGCATATGGGAGTCTAAGCATTAACAGGGCTAACGACTTGTCATAGGCTGGTTTATACATTTACTTTCACGTTCACATTACACACGTGTAACATTCAACACTATATCGTGACTGACCACCATTTCCCAAATTTTTGCATCTCACATATATATTAATTTTTTATGACGCTTATAATTTGACCAGTTATTGTATTCATAACTTTTTGAAATTGAAAATTAAGTTTTCAGGCGTTACCCAGTACATGAAATAAATCGGAAGGATCTTTCATATATTTAAAAGCGTCTCTGCTAAATAAAAAGGTTTATCAAATCAACCATAAATACTGCCAAGTTCTACTGAAATTCCAAAAATTTGAGTAGTGTGGTTGTCAATCATGGTAGAGTGAGTGGTGAATGTTACACATGTATTAATTTATCACTTGAACCAGCCTTTGACAGGTGTTAGCGCTATAAATACCCAAATATCGTACGTTACATTTATGTCGAGGTTGCAAAATGTAAAAATAACTATTGACGATTAAATAATAAGTGGAAAAACCCAGATTTGTGAACAAAGCTAGGAAACAAAATACCGAACCCCCTTCTAGTGTAACGGAAGGTCTGCTGATGACAGTCGACAGTCTGCCTTCTCCTGAGGAGTTTTACGTGGTTTTCTCCCAGCAATTCCTCTGAGCAAATGCTGAGAAGTTCCTGAGTAGCCCACACTAGATTATCCTTCCTGTTCCCAAAGCAGAATTAAATAAAAACATATTTATTTAATTAGAAGAAACAAAAATCCACTTAACGATCTGTAAACTTTGTACATAGGAAGCAAAGTAAATAATAAATGCAATAACCATCTAAAAATACATATTTGTGAACAAACTTCAGTCGAACACATCCAAAATGTGGTAAACATAATTATCTAATTGATTGTTATAAGAATATATTACTATGTTAAATTTATAAAATAACGTTTCGATGTCGTGTTGTAAATACAAAACGCAATAATTGTTGAAAACAAGCTTTTATCCGCGTTTTATTCGTTGACAGAAGGCTTTTACGGCACACAGGCCCAAGGGAGGGGGTTGTACGATGGTATCAAACCACGTGAGTGCTTTGATAGAAAATAACAATATGCGATTGAAAATAAAAGCAAGGCTTTGTTATTTTTGTCCACTTGTGACATCTGTTGTGTGCACTCAGCGCTACAGAAAAAATGAAATATCCACTTATATGAAAACGTAAAAAAGGACACGAAAATACAACTATACATATTGCGGAGAAAATGTAAGCATATAGTAAAAAAAAAAACACGTGGTAGCGCCTTGTGAATACTTTTTAAATCGTGTCATAAATACATTAAGGTGTTGTGAGCTAAAGTGAAATTATCATGTGAAAGAAGAAGATATGTATTCTCGTTAAACTAGCAGAAGTTTGTAAATAAAACTTACTATTTTTCATGTTCTATGTTTTATACATATTTATTCAGATTCGAATGTGGAGTGTTAGTCAAGGATTCGATTTAAGTAAAATTGTCCGCCTCCGTAGTGTAATGGTCAGCACGCTCGGCTACCGTTCTGGAGGTCCCGGGTTCGATTTCCAAGGGGGGTAAAATAAATATAAGTGATTTTTTCACTGTAATATTTATTCAATATTATCATGGACTGGTACCTGAAGCGGAGGGCTGATCACCCTTCCTTCATGTGTAAACGATCAAGATAACACTGCGTTTATATGACACAGTGCCTTATGCACCATTGGGATGCGGATAAGGGTTTTATATTATTATTATTAGTATTATTATTATATATATATATATATATATATATATATATATATATATATATATATATATATATATATATATATATATATATATATATATATATATATATATATATATATATATATATATATATGTATATATAAAATTCTTATAAAATTTTAGTGAAATTCTTAAGATGATCAATTAATAATTTTATTTTTAGGTAGGTTTGAAAATAAGAATCAAGACGTTATAGAGTAGTTTTCAACTAACCCCTTTAAAATACATAATTTAAAAAAAAAAAGTATATTGTTATGATAAAAATTTAGTAGTGTGGTTGTCAATAATGGGTAGAAGGTAAATGTAAAACGTATATAAATAATCACTTAAACTAGCTTATGACAGGTCGTAAACCATGTAAATACCTAGACATTCAAATATTTTTTCATCTTTGATGAGATATCAATATGAGTAACATAACATTAAACAAAATTTTACAAAAAAATGGTGTCGCAATAAAAAAATTGAACAAGAACATAACACATAAAATTGTAACGGAAAGTTTGCAGGGAAAAAATATTGGGAAAAAAGTTAATAGAGATGATTTTTTTGCGATGTTAGTTGTAATATTCAATTTATCGAAATAGTGGAGAAAATAAACAATATCGGTGGAAAATAAATTACCTTTATTCGTTTAAGGGTTAAGATTCACGTTTACGTAACAATAGAAAAGTTTCAATATATATTCGGGATCAGTTCCAGTTTTCAATATGGTTCACCAAACTTTCATCAATCTTTTCGCCACTCTAGATCAAGTTAAGTTATTATTGGGTGACACATAAGTAAGGTACAAAGTTGGAAAATTGAAAATTTACTTGAAGTTGGGTACTTAATGATTCCAGATGGACACGTATTTATTTTAAGGGAGCAAGCATGAATCGTATTTTTGATAACCTTTCTAATAGAATTATGATTTTTTACATTTTTTTTCTTCTAACCCTTATCCGCACCCCAATGGAGCATAGGGCACTGCATCGTATAGAAGCAGCGTTATCTTGATCGTTAAATACACGAAGGAAAGGTGATCGTCCTTCCGCTTCAGGTACCAGTCCAGGGTCATATTAAATATATATTATTATATTATTTTTTATATGATTTTAACTCCTGTAATTGGAGATAATCCAGATTTTGTGAACAAGTATTTGGACACACTCAAAATGTTGTAAATAAATATTAGACTGAAAAATCACTAAATTTATTTTGACCTTCTTGATAATTGAACCCGGGACCTCCAGCATGGTAGCCTAGCGCGCTAACCACTACACTATGGAGGCGGACAATTTTTCAACTCTTTTTTTACAAAATAGTTATATTAATATATGTATAACCACTAAACCACACACGCGGACAAGATACTTTACGAATCGTTCACTTTATGTATTTCACCATTTACGCGGTATCACACCAAGTAAACTATTGACGATACATGGAGTTTTTTGACATCTCAACATAGATGAAGAAGAATATGGAAGTCTGGGCATTTACAGGGCTTACAATCGTCATAGGCTCATCAATAGATGTTTCATCTAACCAATAGTGTCTCTAGTAAAATTCTAGTGATTCAAGCACTGTTTCTAAATTGAACCATATACTTGAGAATTTGAGTAGTGTAGTTGTCAATCATGGGTAAAATTGGTAAATGTTACACGTGTGTAAAGTGACCACTTAAACCGGCCTATGACGGTCGTAAGACCCGTAAAAGCCCAGATATCCATGTTCTTTTTCATGTTGACATGTCAAAAAATATTATGAAAAATAACTCGTTTATTTGGAGATATTCCAGTATTTAGACACACTCAAAATGTTAAAGATACGGAGAGTGTAATGTAATTATTCCAAAAAGTATATTCAAAAGTGATGAATACTAATGAATGCAATCAGTCAGAAATTTCGTGAAAATACATGATCACGTTACAAAGAAACGCTACAGCCTACGAGAAACTTGTAAATTTTATATTGACTCGTCGACTTCCGAGTTATGAAGCGCAGAAGTAAGAAGTCGGAAGCAGGAAGCACGTCTCCGGTATGAATGGAAACCGTTTGAAATAATAATGACTTCAGCGGAGTTTCCCCAGACGAGACGTAAGCTAATTTCACACAGAACGGAGTGTTCCCATACGAAGCGTGCCGGCCCAATAAAATGTCTGCTGCATTACTCACGATATTAAATATATACACGAGTATCCACATGCTCGCAATATGTACAATATATCGCGACCTGAACGCGGAACACGCCTGCTGTGTTCAGTATCCACTTTTGGCCGGAATTCATTTCAAGTTGGATAACAGTCCCTAAAAAAATAATTTCACATAGCGTTATTTACTTAACCGTGAGATAACTTCCAACAAAATATTTTGAAAAAAATATTTTTATTCACTTCTCAGTTATTATTATGACTTACAACGAACTAACCATCATGCCGTTTATCTGCAGGGGTAGGCGGAGAGAATAGAATAGAGAATAGAACGCCGCACTAATGTGTATTATGCTTCCATATTCATGCTATTGATAGGAGTTATTTTAAAGATTTTTTGTGAAATCTCAACGTCAACTCTAAAATTTAGAATTAGCCTCACACACGGTATTTCAAAATTATGCGGAATGCATCGAAATACACGTCACAATAGATTTTAAGAAAAAGTGATATTTACTAAGTGAAACTTTAATTTAAAATGGATAGATTCTACCAAAAAGTGACTGCAGAATCAATTAATGAAAATATAATTATAATACTTTTACCATAGTCCTGATAACGTTCACACAATTTTCTTCAAAATTTCACCGTCTTCATACCTGCAACAACAAGAAAAAATCATTAATATGGTATATTGCCAAAAAAATAATTGAAAACCAATATTCGTTAAGCGAAGGGATATTTTGATCAGTCGTAAGCTTTTCCGAACGTTATTCCAAAGCTATAACAAACACAAATAATAATTCTTCCGCAGGAATGATTTCTTTATTAGCTTATCATATACAATATGTATTTGCCTTCACGTATTTATATTTACCCCGCATATTTCCTTCAATCGAACAGGATATTGGTATGTACATCCTCAATCTCAAGGAAAAGAGTGGATTCACTTATTTGATGCTATAAGACAAAATATTGGAAGTTGTTTATATTTGGATTCCAATATTTCAGATATACATACATGTAAAAGATGGCGCAAAATGAATCACCCTATCGGAATATATTATAATTTTTGCAAATGGTGTCCTATGTCTATCATATTTGACATTTGTGAACCTGGACAGCTGCAGTATACAAACAGATTGATAAAATGGCCACAAATACGTATCAACAATGGCGGCAGCCACCTGACTGGTATAATCTTTTCCACTTAATAGAAAAAAATATTAAGGTCTAAGAAAAGATTTCCATCACTCATTTTTTTTAAATTTAGTATAAAGTTATTCAAAAACAAAACTGGATGATTAATTTTGCGCCACCCTGCTATTTGAACCTGTATACTGCAGCTGTCTTGTTCACAAATGTCAAATATGTTTGACGTACGACGCTATTTGCAAAAATCAT
The DNA here is from genome assembly GCF_059751285.1 of Brachycentrus maculatus. Taxonomy (NCBI): domain Eukaryota; kingdom Metazoa; phylum Arthropoda; class Insecta; order Trichoptera; family Brachycentridae; genus Brachycentrus; species Brachycentrus maculatus. The sequence goes on from NW_028280801.1 coordinate 230,880, forward strand.
AACATCTTTCGATAGGAAGATTAATTTTGCACCACCCTGTTTTTATATATATATATATATATATATATATATATATATATATATATATATATATATATATATATATATATATATATATTTTTTTTTTTTTTTTTTTTTTTCTTTTCTAAAACGCGTGCTGTTTTTCTGTTGTAGATAAAAAAAACATAATGGAGATGATTGAATACAAATAACAGTCATTACTTAAAATTATAAACATACATTATTTGCTTAAATCACTCAAACCAGCCTATGACGGTCGGAAGCCTCGTAATTACCCAGACTTCCATATTCTTCTTCATCTATGTAGAGATATCAAAAATGTAATATGATAAATAACTCCTACTATTGTAGATAACCCAGATTTGTGAACAAGTATTTGGACACACTCAAAATGTTGTTAACTAATAATTATCACTGTTAAAGTAATAAAGTTTAGTATAGCTTGTATTGTTGGTTATTATCGTATATGCATACATGATTCCGCGACGGTCGTGATATTCAAAACTAAACCTCATTTCTCTATCACATGTTTTCTGAAATGAGTTAACTAACTTTTGTTATATTATAAACTACGTACAATATAACAATTGAATGTGCAGATATTCAAGCACGTATCGCTTACGGTATGCGGTAATAATTTTAGTGCAGGTGCGAACAATAAAATACACTTTTCAGGGATAAGTAATCATCGGCCTGCGAGCTAAATATCGTCTGAATATCATAAAACAAATCCATGGTGTTAAGATAAAATGTACAATGCCAAAATAAAATAAAAAATGGAGTTGAATAAAAAAATGGAGGAATATCATAAAACAAATGGAGGAATATCATAAAACAAATCCATGGTGTTAAGATAAAATGTACAATGCCAAAAATAAAATAAAAAATGGAGTTGAAAAAAAAATGGAGTTGATAAAAAACTGTAAATATTTGTATTCGAATATTAATAAATAAATTTCATGAATTTTTCAGACCTAAAAACATGATTTAAAAAGCTGATATATAATACGTAAAAAATTTTTCAGTTAGTTTATTTTATATGCAAAAGGTGCATTATAACCAAAATCTAAACGGACTGAAAATTTTACGATTCAAATTGTCGCTCTGTGAAGATTCCTAGATTTATGGACATAATTCACATATAAAATAAACTAACGGATTAAAAAAAAACTATATTTAAAAACAAAAATAACACTCTTAGTAATAATGAAGAAAGAACATGACATTAATATCGTTAGTATGAAACGAAACCTTTTTTTCACTCTTTTCTTGGTAGTCAGAATCCAATATTTATTTGTACTGAAGGTATAAATTAAACCCTGAAGAGGGCAACAGGTTGTTGCCGAAACTAGTTGTTAATAAAAATGTGAGTGGATCAGAACACAAAGTATTTTTATTTCTCGAAATAATATATTTATTTGTACTGTTTAGTATAAATTTCAAAATTCCAAATTTCGTATAAATTTATCTACTGCCTATTTACTCGTATTAGGCGAATTCTACCTGTATTATGCGTAACAACGTTAGTTTAAGACCCCACGTATTCGATATACACTCGTACATGTATATTGGTTTACAGTACGCCCACCGTTCTTTTCTTAAGTTCGGTGAAAACTTTAAGCGCGTTTCTGGCCAACAAAGGCAAAGTGCTCAGTAGGTGATAACGGCGAGTTTGTTAACAAATAAGGCACGAGTCAGTACTAAAGTTAACAGCGGAGAATTGGGTCGCCGGTCGCATGTCTAAAAATAATTACAGGGTATTAAATATTGACGTTACAAAGCATTGCAATACAGGGCACTTCGAGCACATTACTTGTACAGAGTAGAGACTCTGCGAGGCTTTGTGTTTATTCGTAGAAAATTTCAGGATAATAATAGAAATTGCAAGCGTTTTCAGGAGCGGAAATGAAGAATCCAATTCAAAGTACCCGGAAATACATTTTAAAATTTAAATAGCTTTGTTATTCACCATTGCTTTGTCACGGTAGCGCAGTCGGTGAACGTTACACTGGCAGTAAATAGTTCCAGGTTGTAACTGTTGTATTTATTACGTTACGTTTGTTGTTATTTTTTAGCTAGTCCTTTTACTGACTAGCTGAATATAATAAATAATAAACGCGTTTCACTTATAAATAAACATTCCTTCACTTCTTAAATAAGCACCATAATAAAAATGAAAAATAAAACAAAATATTACTACGTTAAATTAAATACATATTACAACTTTACTTCAAAGAGTTAATTCAATAATTATCAATAATTAATTATCAGTTTATTATCAATTCTCACAACATACGACTTTAACGTTATTTTTTTTTCTTTCAAATTAAAATACTACGTTATATAAAGGAAGCATTTATTTCAACGCTTCAATATTTATTATTTTTTATGCTTCTCAGGCTGTGTATAATGCAAAGTATAATTTAACTGAGATTATTTGATTTTCCCAGATCCTCGAAATGCATTTATAATATAACGCATAGCCAAAAAGAGAGCGAAAATTATCATTTAGAAAAAGGAATTTTGAGTTTTTTGAAGTAATCACATTCAAATTTTATCACGGGCAAATTAATAAATAAATTCATAATTTATTTTGGCGAACTCCTGGGGTACAGAATAACTAGGTAATTCATCCTTTTTACACAATAATTACCTATAAAAATGAAGAGCGAAGTGAATGAAAGTGCTTCTTAAGTGAAATTTACTGAATTCCTAATGACGGAATTAATTTCAATTTCAAAAGCGGTCTGGATGTTACTTCATAATTAAGTGAAGTGGCTATAAAATTTCAAATTGACAAATTAGAATTATTTTTATCAAAAATTTCGTTATGATAATTGCTATTAGGTAAAAGATGATGACATTGAATATTTATATATATGTATATATATATATATATATATATATATATATATATATATATATATATATATATATATATGTATATATATATATATATATATATATATATATATATATATATATATATATATATATATATATATATATATATATATATAATATATATATATATATATATATATATATATATATATATATATATATATATATATATATATATATATATATATATATATATATATATATATATATAAATATATATATATGTACATATATATATATATAAATCAACGTGAAACAAAATGAGTTGTTACAATCATTTAAGCTTGCTATATATATATATATGTATATATATATATATATATATATATATATATATATATATATATATATATATATATATATATATATATATATATATATATATATATATATATATATATATATATAATATATATATATATATATATATATATATATATATATATATATATATATATATATATATATATATATATATATATATATATATATAAATATATATATATGTACATATATATATATATAAATCAACGTGAAACAAAATGAGTTGTTACAATCATTTAAGCTTGCTATAAGAAGTAGATATGGTTTGTATGGACTAGTTACTAAAACTACAGATGTTTTAATCACAGATGTTTTTTTACAGGTGACCTGTGGATAAATAAAATAAAAACATGTGTGGTTTTCAAGTTGTTGCGTGAAATGAAATAAAACTCAATAAGTGGTCTAAAACAAGTGTTTAATTTTTAATTATCAACATGTTAGACCACAAAGCTTGTTAAATCAATAAATAATATAATTGCAGCGTTACACTTGTAGATCCATCAACAGTCAAGTTTTCAGAAGTTAAATCATTTAGATTTATAATAACAACATTCTGAGTGTGTCCAAATACTCAAAATGTTGTAAATAAACTATCTGGTCAAATTATAAGCTTGATAATAAAAATGAAAATGGTATTTTCTGGCGTTTCTCATGTGTGTGAATATAATCCAGGATTCGGATCTCACATACTAATATAAGAGTTTCTGCTTAATAAAAAAGCTTCTTTACATCTCACCAATAGATGTCTCTAGTGAAGTTCTAGTGATTCAAGAACAAGGTTTCTAAATTGGTTTATATATATATATAGAACTTCCAAGAATTTGAGTAGTGTGGTTGTCAATAATGGGTAGAATTGGTGAATGTTACACGTGTATAAAGTGATCACTTAAACCAGCCTATAACGGTCGTCAGCCCCGTAAATGCCCAGACTTCCATATTCTTCTTTATCTTTGATGAGATGTCAAAAAATAATAGATTTATAATCACGATGACCCAATCGAGATTCGATCTCGGGATCTCTTTTAATAAGCATGCATCAAGTTACAGTGCTAGCCATTACAATCTCATTACAAAGTAGACCAGTATTTTAAGAGATGAACATAGCAACACCAAGGCAAGTCATATCTAACGTGGTTATTTAAAACCAGTTTTGCTGCAACCTGAGAATGCCCTTTCCAGATTAAACCCCGGATCGAGGCGCCTGGGATCTAATCCGCATCCCCAGAGGGCTTTTAATATTTTCCTCCCGAAAATCTATCCCGGCATTCCGGAAATAGGGGATGAAAAATGCACCGAGCGTCTGGAGGATGCACGCTGCACCGCAATATCTCATGTCGAACTAATTTAAAGCCAATACCAACGGGAAGTGGGTATAAAAATAAATAAAAATAAACATTTCCGGAAATTTCTTGAGCGTGTGGTAGGTATTTTTGACAAATGGAATCGAGAATGATTGGGAAAATAATTTTCGTTCACAATTCCAGAAATTTAATAAAAAAATATACACTTATCCTATAGTGAGGGTTTAAAACAAAAGAAAAAGTCATACTTGAATGAGTATGTCCATTTTTTTATTAACACATGCTGGATTTTTACCACACTAAAGAGTAATTTATATTAGAATATGGATGGATTAAAATATAATTTTTTCAACTCAATAGACTGCTTTTTCTGTTCTTTGTTGAAATATCGGTATCAATCTGTATTCCATTCCTAGTGCATTTTAAATGTGTCTAAATCCTTGTTTACAAATCTGGGTTTCACCTCAGGATTTATTTTTATATTTTGACATCTCAACACAGATGTAGAAGAATATGGAAGTCTGGGTGTGTATAGCCCTGAAAATATTCAGACTTCCATATTTTTTTATCAATCTTGCTGGAGGTCTTGGGTTAGATTTCAAAGGGAATACAAATTATGAACATTACTTACATCAATATAAAAATATATGAAACACAGGACTGATACTTCCTTGAGATATATGTATCAAGTAAACACCATATCGATTCAACGCAATGCCATATGCACCATCAAAAGTGAATGAGAATGAGAAAAATGGAGACTTTACAAGTATGAAATACCGCGTAAAAATGTTGCGAAAGTATGTATGTATGTATAAAATACATATATAGATTTAGTTTTAAATTTATCGAACCCTTATCCGCACCCCAATGGTGCACAAGGCACTGTATCATATAAACGCAGTGTGTTATCTTGATCGTAAACACGTGAAGGAAAGGTGCTCAGCCCTCCGATTAAGTTTTCAATGAAGATAGAAAGATCTATCTCAACCTCAATCAACTATTTACAGAGATTTTAAGGTGGAGACTGACTGGAGCACTTCTTTTAACATAACGTCGTAACATTGTTCGCGGCGAGCATCAGCGAGCATCCGAAACTATGGATGGAGCACTCGGCTCGCTGTATTGACTGCCTGAATGCTCGCATCGCAACATGTTACGTTACTACGAAATGCTCCGGTCAGTCTTCACCCTTAGTTTTAATACCTTTCCATAAAAATTAAAATCAAATACATTTTTCTATCATCGTGGAAACCCCAACGGTTTGTTAGGATTGCAATATCCATTCCGCGGCATTTCCACCCGAGATGTTCCGTAGATTACACGTAAATATATTTTATCTTGTACTTATAGACAGAACGGTGCAGGTAGAACAATCGAGATGCATCACAAAGGAGTCTGATAAATGCGCTTTGCAAACTCAACCAATGGAGAAATTTATTTCTCAACTTACGCGGAGGAAAATTTCCATTCCGGAAATTAAAAGTGAGGATTAGAAAACAATCACGTTTAGTATTGTTTTATCTTTTTTAATTAATGTTTTACTTAGTAAATACCACTATTTCTTAAAATCAACTGTGACACGTATTTCGATGCATTCCGCATAATTTTCAAACACCATTAATTAAAAATGAATAGATTTAACCACAAAGTGACTGCCGATCAATTCATGTTTTATTTTATCTGTTAAACTTTTATTTATTTATCTATCCTAAGTTTCTTTAAACCTATTGGTTCCGAAAAAACAACCGCGCTTCTGGATAGTTCTAAAGAAAATGCATGGCACCAAAAAGGTTAATGTAATGAAATAATTCAATTATAAATTTTTGTTACTAATTTTAACTAGTTGTAAATGAGTTGAATGATAAAATGCTAGCCATATTTATAAAAAAAAATTAAACTATAAAATCACGATTAAAATGCAGCATGTCTAGATAGCTTTTTAGTAGTTTTTAATTTATTACCTAACTGAAACTTGAGAAATAAGATTTTTCTTTTGCCATTATGATTCGTGTAACCAGATTTCTAATTTCCGATAGATTTTCTATGCATGAGGTAAACAACCTCACAATCTGTGATATCAATTATCTGTGATATCAATCATGTATAAAAATGATGTCATTTTTATATTCCCTAGTATTTCCTACATGATTTTTAAATTGTTCATTTGTTTATACCTGCCGTACTGAAGGTTCCGGGCTCGATTCCCAGGAGGAGATGAAATAAATAAAATAAGAATTTTCACTCTAATATTTATTCAATATTACCTTGGATTGGTATCTGAAATGGAGGGCTAATCACCTTTCCTTCATGTGTTGACGATCAAGATAACACTGCGTTTATACGATGCAATGCCCTATGCACCATCGGGTGTGGCTGAGGGTTGAAGACGAAGTTGGTTTGTTTATAAATAGGACTTAAATAGGTCAAACGAAGTACCTGCTTAAAACCAAGAGTTGTAAAATTGTAGATAATTCAAACCACATGATCATTTGAAAAATATATCATGATTATATGATTTAAAATTAATTATACAGAATGCAAGGAGATTAACAACCTTTATTAGAGGAGACTGTTTATCACGCGAGGTTGAAATTTAAATGCACGAAAATGCAGGAAACTTTAGCCTCCAGTGTTTAAAATGTTTTCCACTTTCATTTGAAAAGGCTAAAACTCCAGTTTTAGTGGTTGGAAAAGCTTTTCCGAGTTCATAGAATTAGACTAATCGTATTATTTTGAGCATTTTTAATGCAAATCTCTTTGTTCTGTATCCCTGAGTTAAGTCCACTATAACTTAAGCGCAATTTAAAAAGGTTTATTTCTTTATTTAAAAATATGTACACCAGGTTTTACTTGAGAATTTTATTATTAGATAAACTCAACCTGGAACTTTTAATCGTTTTTTTCTTTGAAATTTCATTAGGTTATTTAAAAGGTATTTTTTGTGTAAAAATAGTACATTGTATGACGTAATCATTGATATATTATATTTGACAATGGATACATATATCGCTCATTTGGCGCAACAATAGCGTAATTACACTTTTAGAAATATTACAGGAGATGCCATTCAGACGTTGTAGCAACAGAAATGGCACCATTTTATTCAATTCTACAGTGATACTCGCACCATCTAGCAGCATTTCACCACAAAATCAACTCTGTCGATGTTTCTTCCGATCTAAATAGTCTTTTTGTTTTGACATATTTAACTTTGTAAATTAAAAAAAAGTAATTACGTGATTGTTGCACCAAACGAGCGATAAACTCAACAAACAACCGTAAATATAACTATGGAGATATATGGAGAGTCAGTCGTTTCCGCATTTTTATAGAATCAGCTCTGTCAACCTAATTAGATAAAAAAATGTAAGATTAGTAATATGTAAAAAATTCGTTGTATAATTGTTTTAAATGATATTTGAAGGAGAAGGTGGAGTAAATGCAGTTTTGTGAGACACACCTACATGAAAAAAAAATTAAATGTTTAATCACATGTGTCACTACATATCGACAACCGTTGATTATACGTTATAACGACTAAGTATGTATTATATAACTAACTTACTAACTATCACGCCGTTTCCCCGCAGGGGTAGGTAGAGAGAATAGAACACCACACCACTCAGTCTTTGCATACATTCTTCGCCTCTTCCACGTTCATGCATCTCCTAATACATCTTCTTCTTCTTCTTCAAACCCTTATTCGCACCCCAATGGTGCATAGGGCACTGCATCATATAAATGCAGTGTTATCTTGATCGTTAACACATGAAAGAAAAGTGATCAGCCCTACGCTTCAGGTACCAGTCCAGGGTAATATTGAATAAATATTGGAGTGAAAAAATCACTTATATTTATTTGACCCTCCCTGGGAATCGAACCAGGGACCTCCAGAATGGTAACCGAGCGTGCTGACCATTACACTACAGGGGCGGACTCATACATACCCGCCGATTATTTCGACTCCTTACCTGACCACTTTCAAGTATTTGGCATACCTGATCGTGCCAAGTTTTATGTATGTTTTATATTATACGTTATTTTATATAAAAACTTTTGGTTACATGGTTAAACGTTATATGTACTTTAACATATATGTACTGTTGGTTATACTGGTTAGACTCGAGCAGCGTACGAAATACTCTCTCTGAAGACGTTCAAGTTTCCTCGTTATCTAAAAATTTCTAGAATAGAGCGTTCGAATCCGAATATTTAAATACAAAGAAAACTGTCTGGAACAGTTCACGTCTCTGGAATCTTCTCGAGCGAAGGAAGTGCGGCTACATTCAATTCGAGCATAAATTTTTATATACCCGTACTTTCCGCGCCGTACAGTACAAATCCATACAGGTATGTAGTACAGGCGAATTTGGAACTTTTGATTAGAGCCCCGAGCGGTGAGATTAGCGTGAAAGCGGAGCCCCTGTCCCATTGTGCTCGGCGCGGTTTAGTACCGACAGCAGTCACAATAGGCGGGAAAATGGCTGCAAATATATGGGTTAAATTCTTTACTATTCCGGTATACGGTAGTTCGGCGCGAAACCTGCTTATGTTTACATATAACACAGCGGCAGTTTCAACTTGGACATTGTTGAAACTCAAATAAATCGCTGAATGGCTCTTTGTTTTTTGAATTTTATTGATAGGATAACTGCATATTTGCCTTGATGGTATTGCTGAAACGAATTCAACTCGAACTCTCAAAAGCGCGCATGTGTGGATTTTCAGTTATTTCAACAAAATATTTATATACAACATTTTGAGTGTGTCCAAATACTTGTTCACAAAATCTGGATTATCTCCAATTACAGGAGTTATTTTCATATTATTTTTTGACATCTCATCAAAGATGAAGAAGAATATGGAAGTCTGGGCATTTACGGGGCTGACGACCGTCATCTCACCAATAGATGTCTCTAGTGAAGTTCTAGTGATTCAAGAACAAGGTTTCTAAATCGGTTCATATATATATAGAACTTCCAAGAATTTGAGTAGTGTGGTTGTCAATAATGGATAGAATTGGTGAATGTTACACGTGTGTAAAGTGATCACTTAAACTAGCCTATGACGGTCGTCAGCCCCGTAAATGCCCAGACTTCCATATTCTTCTTCATCTTTGATGAGATGTCAAAAAATAATACTTCAGGTTTTACCTAAAAAGATCTGTTGCACAGTAAAAAGTTCGAAACGTGGCTTGATATTTATTTTTGATATATTGTATTATATTTTAAAACTTTAAAAACGTTCTCCTGAGAAATCAAGTTTTTTGATTTATGACGTTCTTGAAAGTAGTGAGCGATAGGTATCTATTATATTCTTGCCAGTGCCCTTTACTATGACCTGAATTATATTGTATACCCACACACAGGCCATGCCTTTGTGGGAACTTTTTTTGTATTTATATTTTTGTATTTGGATATATATTATGTTGTATAATGCAAAAGAATTTAAAATAAAGAATAAATATGTGTGAATATTAAATTTTTTGAGTCTAATAAGTTGTGTTTTATGGTTAACACATAAAAAATAATGTTGTGACATTTTTTTCGCCTAGTTAAAGCATTTTCAAACAAATGAAGCGAACGAACGAATAAAATCGTTTGAATATGCTATAACAAGGCGAAACAATTGAGACAATTAAAATAAACAGTGTTTGATTTTACCATTTAAAAATATAAAATAAAATGGAGTTCTACAAATTAAACGCCAAAACTATAAAAAATCAACAAAATATGTAAGTTTATACAAAAAAAAAAACTAGATGTTTGTTTTTAACCACTTTTATTTTTGGTATTTTTCGCTTCGACAAGAACCTTGTCATCTTCAGAGTGAGTGGGCGGGATGAAGGAGTGGGTAAATAAGTGGGGTTTGGAGTGAGGGGGAATGGGAGTGTGGATTTTTGATACTATTATTTCTAGAAATAGGAAAAATATTTAAAATAGAGATTTATATTATCCACTGACACTTCGTGATGTAATTGCATTTTTAATTTATTATTAGATTAAAACCAATATTTTTAGCTTTTCCACTTTTTTATTTGACCAGCGACCGGGTTTCGTCGTTACCGACATCATCAGACCAGTCTGATGATGTCGGTAACGACGAAACCCGGTCGCTGGTCAAATAAAAAAGTGGAAAAGCTAAAAATATCGGTTTTAATCTAATAATAAATTAAAATAGAGATATTACTTAAATTCAATTGATTATTAATAATATTTCATTTTTTTGTTTTATTTTTATATTTCTAAAATCTTAAAACTATAAAGTGAATTAACTTTTTTATTAGATAATGATATTTTCATCCCATTTTCAAAATTAAAAGAATGATTATTATTCAATATATGGTCAGCAAATTCAGAAAAAAATATTGTTATTTAGGCATGTAACACCGCAAAATGTAAGTAAAAGGACATATTTAAAAGAATAAACAAAGGAATTAAAAAAAAAGTATAGTAGGTATGTACTTCTGATATTTTGACGAAATATTGTTTATATGATTTTTTTACCATTATTTTTTTACATCTTAACATAAATGAAAAAGAATATAGTAGTCTGGGCATTTACGGGGCTTACGACCGTCATAGGCTGGTTTAAGTGATCACCTTTCATCTATGTTGAGTTATCTAAAATAACTCCTATAATTGGAGATAATCCAGATTTGTGAACAAGTATTTTAGACTTAAAATTTTGTAAATATTATTAGCATTAGAATTGAAAGTTTAAAAAAAAGACAATATAACTGATAAATTAACTCATATATCATACTTAGCCTATCTACATAGTAAATGACTTTTAGGGCCCTTTTTATATAGGGCTATGTAGGTACAGTATAAGGTACATTTTGAACTTTAAAAATATATTTAAAAAGTTTTCGGTTGATTGAGTAAGCAATAATTTGCACAGTTTAAAATTTAATTTTATTCTTCTACTTAATTAGAAAAGCCGGAGAGCGAAAGTTCATAAATATGGAATTCGCTAATTGTTCTCCTCCGGACGCTCCTTGCAAATTCGAAATGCACACAAAGCAGAACACTTTGAATAATGCAGACATTAGGGGTGCAGCGTGAATACATTAACATTTTCGTATGAAAAGTGCAAGATGTCTTTACGAAGTTATTCATTTATGTGAAAATCTTGTGGAAATCTTAATGGAAATATTTATCTGGGGTCTTTGCTCCGGATGTTAGACACGGAAAATACGAAATGGAAACATAAGGAAGTTGGAATATTAAAAGTCTCCTGTATAAATATTTTAGTACCAGGAAAATGATAAGAAAAGGTGTTTAAAAATTCGAAACAGTAAGTATTGATAATATAAAAAGTACATCAAGTTTGCAGGCTTTTTCTAGTGAATAATGGAAAAAAAGCCACATAAAAAACGCGTTCCTAACAATAGAAAAAAATGTATCCAAATAAGAATTATGCTATTTCATTTATTGTTTCGGCATTAACTTTGTGGTAAGACATGTTACAATGATTAAAGAAAACACTTGTTTTTTACCACTTGAGTTTTATTATAGACTACATGTTTCAGAAGTTAAACTTCCATCATTCAGGTCTGTATAATAACTGATTATATCAGTTATTATACAGACCTGAATGATGGAAGTTTAACTTCTGAAACATGTAGTCTATAATAAAACTCAAGTGGTAAAAAACAAGTGTTTTCTTTAATCATAGTAAGAATTATGCTTATCATTGAGTACTAGCTTTAGATATGCGTTGTGGCTCAATGGAAAATGCGGTCTGGTTAAATAGAAATGATAAATAATATAAAATACGCATTTCAAATATTTGAATTAATTTCCAAATGCATATGAAGAAATAAAAATATAAAGATCTGGGAAACAATAATTCAATCGAAAACATTGAAAATGGTGAATGACAGCATCTGTCAAGAAACAAGCTGTCCGCCATAAGCAATGATTACAATTGTAGTAAAAAAATATATTTTATCTTTCACAGGTAAAAACACCTTCCATTGGTGCATTATTAAGGTGCAAGATTAAGAATTATTCTTGTGTCGAAATTTCAAAGCAATCGGTGAATTACTTGAGAAGATTTAAGACTTTGAACAAACGGACTTTTACATTTTTATTTAAATAGATAGATAAATGCGTATTTCGAAATATAACAGCTTATTAGGCACGGCGTATATTTACTAAGAGGTCTGGTATTTATAAAGCGACTCGCTATAAAACTCATACAAAAGTGAAATTAGTTGATACAAATGGTTTTTGCTTTCAAATTTGTTTTTTCATAATTTTTATGCTGTTTACACACGCTATTTAAGAAAGTGTTAAGTAGACATAATATTTTACTAACGATTCTTAAGCATGAATATCTATTTATTTTTTAATCATTAGCTATACATATTCATAATTAACACGTTCGCTGCCGGGTTATGGAAGCAATATTTCACCAGAAGCCACGTTATATTTCTTGATAATAAAGATAAATATTTTCAAAATAAAAATAAATTAAATGCAGAAAGTCTTTATGATTGTCTTTTCATCCACGCCAATAACGCGCTGGCGCGTGATTGGGAGCGAATGAGTTAATCTATTACGTCAACCAGGGTAATAAAATAATAAAGTAAAATCATTTAGAATATTCAAAAGATATAACATAGCAATTATATCAAATAATAATTTTCACCTAGAAGTAGGTCCTCCTCAGGAAGAAATTAACTAGTAATAATAGACAATCAATTCGTATAGCAAGCGTGAACCGGTGTTCTCGTCAATAATTATTGCCATTATCACCACTTCTAACCACCACAAAAAAGAGTTTTGTTATTGTTAAAATTTTAATTATCATTTTAAATTTGCTTTTATAGCTCCGCTAATAAAAAGCAATTCTCTTCATCCGAATTTCCATTTCCTCTGAAACAGCGAGTTTTAAGCATTTTCCTAAGTTTAACCAATTAAATTGATAAAATAAACAAAACTCAGACATTGTTTTGAAGCACTTTTATTTTTGGTACTATATTTAAAGGTGCTTGTTGAAAACGGTTGGAAAAACAGTACTAAAAATAAAAGCGGTTAAAAACAACGAGAGACTTATTTATTCTACAATATAAAGTTTATAAATGCTACAAAATATCAGCAAATAACATTCAAGAAAAAATAAAATTGAATTTATATATATATAACCCTTATCTGCACCCCAATGGTGCATAGGGCACTGCTTCATATAAACGCAGTGTTATCTTGATCGTTTACATATGAAGGAAAGGTGATCAGCCATCCGCTTCAGGTACCAGTCCAGGGTATTATTAAATAAATATTAGAGTGAAAAAATCACTTATATTTATTTGACCCCCCCTGGGAATCGAACCCGGGACCTCCAGAACGGTAGCCGAGCGTGCTGGCCATTACACTACGGAGGCGGATAAAAATTGAATATTAATGTACATATTATATTATGGATGTATAATTCGCCTTTACGAACAGCCGAGATGAATTTCAATCTTAATTTATTTATTCAAAGAAAGCCTTATTTTTCAGAATGATAAAAATACCACAAATAAATAAAATTGATAATTTAAAAATCTCGTTGTAATAAAAAGGTATTGTGGTGATAAAAACCGTTACATTATTAATAATATTCGCTTCAATTAATTCGATCAACATCGATGGTGTACTTTTACGACTTAAGTTAATTAACTGAGGTAGAAAAGCAATGAGAACTACGGCAATACACCAAGATAATTACACCGGGGCGCACAGGAGTCTTTATCCGGCCACATTGCAAAATTGACTCCGTTGAAAAGATATATCTTCGAATAATTTATACTGCGCTTAAATTCACATCCTTGCGGCGGAGAAAGTTTTATTTCTAGAACTTATTAAATGTAACAGTACTCAATTTGTTCCGCGATAAAAGTATAGTATCTATTTTTGTACGTGTTGTATAGAAGTAAAGAAATACGACATGTGAAACATTATTATAACAGAGAAAAAAAAACATTTCATCAAAACTCTCAACAAGATCATATAATGTAACAAAGGTTTAAAAATTATGAAAGTATATATAAAGCACAGATTGAAATAGCAGCTTAGGCAGTGTAGGAATGACAGAAGAAGTGTCAAGTATTTAAAGAAATTGGAGTGTACTTTTCTTAAAAAATTGAAGAGATAGAAAGGTACATAAAGTTATCAAAGATTATAGAAAGAAAATCATACTGCAAACAACTCGTGGTGAACACAGAATATATTTACACTCTTTCTATGCAAGTAAAATATTTTTTCAAAAGGTCTTCCCACTTTGAAAAATATTTTGTGAATTTTCCATAGGGTATTTTGTAAGTAAAAAAAAAATAACATAACTGTTAAACTAATAAAAAATATTGAAAATATAAGTGCTTGAGCAATAGCAATATTGTACATAATTTTTATTTTTTTATTTGAAAACACAATTGGTATCAAAATGGTCTATCCATTATCATTTTAATGAAACATTAAATCTCGTTAACTAACTAACTAACTAACTAACCATCACGCCGCTTCCCCGCAGGGGTAGGCAGAGAGAATAGAGCGTAAATCTTGTTAGTCATGTGTAAATCATTTTTACCCAACCTTTGAATAAATATTATACTAAGCAGGCATTTATATATTAAAATTATATATTTTTTTAAATTAATAAATAATAAACACAAACAGTATTATTCCCTTTATGTTTTTGTCCTTTTTATTGCGTTTAACCTTTCCTTAAACCATCCAAGGGACAATATGAATTCCATTGTTTGAGAAATCATATTCACATGTCGTCTCCGATGCAATCTGCATATAGGACAGGAAGGGCGTGGGTGGGTACGAGATGTCTGCATAATATACAAACATCACAAAAATATGTGTTATACTCGTAGCATAAACTGTTAACTTATAATATAATATAATAACCATATCCGCTCCCTAGGTGGAGCATATGGAGTCCACAAACTGTCTCCAGGCTTTTCTGTCGGCTGCCAGCTCCCTTGCATCCTCCCAAATCAGATCCGCGTCCCGAAGTTCTGACGAGAACTGCCGACGAATTGTCAGCAGTGAAATTATTATTTTCAATCATTATTTTCAATTATTATTTAAATTAAATTATTATTTTCAATCATTATTTTCAATTGTGCGATTTGATGAATTTTTGGTATTTTTTTTTTTGTTTTCATATTTTTTATGTATAATGTTTAACCTTATAAAAATATGTAATTTGCTAAACCGGTCAACCATTGTAAGTTGATGTTATTAAATATATTTTGTGGATGAGTATCATCATTGAACAACAAACTAGACAAAAATATCGAAATCCTTTAGTATACAGCCATTTACACACAACGAAGGTTTGATAGTCCCAAGAATTAACAATAAATATGGGAGTCCAACACTGCAATATATCGTTCCGAACATTTTTAATTTGTTGCCGACGGATGTTAGAGGTCAAAATAAAATATGGAACAAAGGCAAAAGAAAGGAATGGGTAAATGATCAAGAGTTAATTTTATGAAATTTGTAAAATGTTAATATTCTTACTTTTTTTCTCTGTTTTGTGTCTATATTAGGTTAAAATCGTTAAAAACAATAAAAATGTATTAAAAAAGAACTCCACCAACAAGACACACAAGGTGGCTTGGTGGGTCTCTGTAAAAAAAAATTATGAATGTGTATAAATTGTGATTTAAATAAATGTATACAAATAAAAAATATATAAAAAATTTAAAAAATATTATAATATCTTTGAACTCTTTTATGATATTTAATCAGTAGTGATCATGTCTTTAAGAAAAGTGTCCGTCGATGGTTGCTTCTCGTTGGAAGGGACAAGGTAGAAAGTGAATTAATTAAAGTCCAGGTGTAATTATATTATTGAGACTATGTCTCTCGTTGCGTTTAGACCGGATTCGATCTACGTCATTGGTATTTTTAAGTCGTCCCGGCAAGGTTAAGGTTGGGGGCGTACTCTTCCGCCAGAAATGATGATATTGTTAGTTTACACGGTCCTTCCTCCTACACACGTCTGGAGAGGATGTCTCCTGACCCGACCAGGAAATCATAATTAAGTTCTAAACGATGGAATTCTAGGAACGGCGTTACGAGCCAGTGCATGATGGTGCATTGCGACGTGACGACAATGTATAATAAAGAAAATACGACGTGAACTAAAGCGGCTGATATACTGTAGATCAGTCATTCTGCCAAATCTCATCTTATTAATATTTTACTTAGTAAATACCACTATCCGCCACCGCCTCCGTAGTACAATGGTCAGCACGCTAGGCGTTTATCTGATGCAGTGCCCTATGCACCATTAAGTTGCGGATAAGGATTTGAAGAAGAAATACCACTATTTCTTAAAATCTACGTTGACACGTGTTTCGATGCATTCCGCATCATTTTCAAACACCGTATGAAAATGATGCGGAATGCATCGAAACACGTATCACAGTGGATTTCAAGAAATAGTGGTATTTAGGTACTAAGTAAAACATTAATTGAAAAATGGATAGATTTTACCACAAAGTAACTGCTGATCAATTAATGATTTTTTTTTTGTATTAAATTTGCAGATCGAATGTGACCAGCTTCTTGCTATCCGTGTATCTCCCGCTTATGTGATGCCAATACAGTTGAATATTAAATGCAATATGAAGCAATAATAACAACATATACTTTAGTTGTAAGAATGTAAAAAGGTCTTAAAACAATAGAATTTATTGCCATGTTGACATTCATTTTTTGGTATTTTCCTAGTTGTAGTTAATGACAATATCAATGTTATATAATTAAGCAACATTTAGCGATTTTATTCCAAACACATGCTGCGATTTAAACTTAAATAAAGAAATTGTATTTTTTCTGGAAATTTCTATTTGTTACAAACTTCGAAAAGAAGTCGGAAGTCGTTAATCCATGAATAAATATAACATACTTAGACAAGTATATATAAAAGTACAAGATTTATAAGAATGTTTTTTTTTTTAAATAATCAGAACGAATTAAATGAAGCGATTTTAATACATCGAACATTAAGAAAAGTTCATTGGCAATTACTTAACTGTTTGATAAAAAAAAATCTGTTACTTTGACAAGCGTCACGGAATCGATGTTTTACAAAAGAATATATTGACAAGTCATTTGAACTGAATGATTTTTTACACGAGTCAAAAGTATAAAGAAGTTTAAAAAGTTAAGTTTGACTTATACATATGTATAACAAGCTTAATATTGATATTTAAAGACCTATATACAATGATTTTTTCAATCTAGAGAAGTCTTAACTTTATATGAAACAAAGAAGTTTACGAGGTATCTCTACATGAGAGAGTACGGCTATTATCCTACCCGACCGAGTTTCTCCAGGGTATGCTTGGCTACAATAGTTTGGAAACTAGAAGGAATGTGTACTTGATTACGCATTTTTATCGATTGTTGCGCGGTATGATCGGTAATCCTGAAATTATCCGGAGCATTGGTCTGTATGTTCCCGATATTTACCTAAGACAGCGCCGGCATAGATTGTTTCACATTCTTATACACAGGACCATCCTGCCGATGGTTATGTTGAACAATATCTCATTGGATATTGATCTGTTCCGTGTGTCTGAAGGAGTTTTCCGAAGCGGGATTCTTCTACACCTGTAGCAATAGTATTCTTGCTTATTTTCAATTTTAATGTTTTTTTAATGTATACGCTTTAAATTTTAAGTTTGTAAACTGTATGTTGATAATAAATAAATAAATTGAATTCAATTGAGTTGTATAAAACATCTATCTTTCCTCTATCTATGAAGATGGAAGTCTAAGCATTCCAAGGCGAGGCAGATTCTAATTTCGGAAATAATTAAGGAAGTTTTTATACTCTGCCAGAGATTCTTTTTAAAAATGTGATAATGAATTACGTTTCATATTTGATCATAAATAAATTCTCATAGAATTTTAGTATATAAATTTATCCTACAAGTATATAAATTGATTCGTTGATAAGTTGATTTCATCCTACAAGTATATAAGTTGATTCGTCTATAGGTCTAATTCTATTGCATGTTTAACCTCGGCTCGTAACGCATGTCTGTGTCGAATACTTAAGTGCATATTGGTCTTCGGGTCGACCAAAAATCGCATGTGTTAGAAATTTTGTGTAGTTTTGAGTGTGTAAATGGTTCTATGGTGGTTAAGGGTGGTATTGTTTGCATGCTGTGTTAGTGATTGTCCTGACGAAGAGACGGGTACGTCTCGAAACCGGTAGAGATAAAAATCTCGGTGGGTGGTTATATACTATTATTATTAACATTTTTGTAAAAAAATAAATAGTTAAAATGACTTAAATACACAAAGTAAATGCTTTAAATATTAATAATATTGAGAATAATATATAAATTTAATATATTTTTTAAAAAGGAGTCTCAACTTGATAAGAAACATGTATAATTATTTCCCTTTTTTATGAAAGAAGATGAAAGCTGAGCATCCCAGAGCTTACGACCTGGCATATGGCTGACTTAAGCGATCGTTCAACATTCTGCCCATTATTGAACATCTATAATGCATTAATTCTTGAAACCTGCTATATGCAGTGGTTTTAGAACCTTCCAAATGTGGGTACGATTTTCGATACATTGGCTGATTTTAGCGCCACCAGTTGAGAAATCGGTGAAGTATTTATTCAATCCACGGATTTTTTAAAATAACTCTAGTACTTAAGTACACAGAGTTATTACAAAGTCTGGGAAAATAATGAACAGTTATGCACCGGAAAAGAAAACCGCGAAAATCTTAAGTAAAATTTCCCAGAGGGAGAATGAAGGCGCCTTGTAATACCAGCCGCCTCGGAAATCCTCAAGGAGGAATAAAATGCTTTCTTTCCCGAGCAGTTTTCAAAATGAAAAATGTAGAAATGTAATCTCTGGAGACGTTGCAATCAAAAGGTATCTATCCGAGATAAAGTCTACTGCATACTGCAACCTGAGCAAGGACAGCGAAAGCATTTAAGTATTAAAGTATTAACAAAACTATTTTGAAGAAAGATGAAATGATACTGAATGCAGACGAAATGCGATCCCTCAAAATAATGTATGATAGATGTTCGAACGTTGAAATAAGAAAAGAGAGCAAAGCTGGAATAAGCATAATTGTTGCCCAAAAATCTATATTGAAAATAAAACGTAACGATCGGTGAAGGACTCCCACAGAGAAAATATTCAATAAAATGCAACCTATGAGAATTACTCTTACATAACACAAGAAAGCACCTCCCAGCAAAGCACACTAATCTCAATGAAAACACTTAATGGTAACGTACATAAAACTACAAGATCCAGAACACGGGACACATCAAACAAAACCTTCAGGTCAAAAGAACTATGATTATTATGTAATAAAGTAGTACAACCTGCTCCCATTTTCAATAGTCATTAACATTTGAACTTAATATAAAGACTATTCATAAATGGATAATAGAATTAGGTAGATTTGAAATGAATCGCATCATTTGGCTGCTTCAACTTCTTCTTCTTTTTGTAGATCCTAAGGATCTGTTTGTGCCTCCGTTTGTAGCTCTTGGGATGTTGACTCCCAGCTGTCTTTCCATCTTTTTGCCTGAGGGTCTGCGTCCTTCAGGGTTACCTTGAAAGGCGATACGTGGAAGTCTGTCATCTGACATTTTTTACATGATCTATTTACATGATCATTCCAGTATCGCCTTCGTTGTCGTCCCCACCTCACGATATACTCCGTCTTACACATGCTCCGGATGTCGGTATTTCTTACTCGGTCTCGCAATGTGTTTCCGGTTATAGATCGGAGAGTCTTCATCTCGGAGGCTATTTCGCGTTTAATGTTATTTTTTTTAAATATATTTGATAAATTGTGCCCTTAGCATGTGAAAACTATGCGAGGGCATATTATTGGATTTTGTTATTATAAAATTGATAAAATAAATAAATACAAAAATTATTTTACTCACAGAAAGGAGTCAATTATTCACATACTTTTTCTTCTTTGAATTGAGAAGACGCCATGATTGAAAATAATATTAAAATAATAAGCTTAAAATAATTACATATAAAAAAGTCCCCGGATGAATGTTTCCTGTGAAACTTTCGTTCGAATAGGTGAAATTGAATAAAGCTTCAATTTATGAAAAGAGATTTAGATTATTCTCCGAGCGAATAGCGAATATAAAGCTTTTATGTTGCACCCAAAGGGAATTCAATGTTTCCATCTACGCTCTAACAACTCTAACGAATCAAGCTTTTTCTCTGGGGCTAAAAAAATGTGTACGAGTATGTACATTAATAGGACAATTTGAATTATATACGCTTGACGATAAAAACGGAAAAACGTAATTTGATACAATTTTAAATAATTTTATATAACATGCAGGTATGGAATAAAACAATTCTAGAGAAATCTAACCTTTCTACATAATATCGCTCACTCCTTTCAACAACGTCATATATCAAAAATCGACAATTTTCAGTTGTGCCTTTTTCGGAATGCCCTGAAAATGTACTTTATTCCAGCAAAAGCGGCATATTTTTAACTTAATATTTACCCGCTACAGGGCAGAAAGTGTTGTTTTTGCATTTTGAAGAAAAAGTATTGTTTAATTATTTTTTTTAATATACTAACAGATTTATTCTATTTTATTTTGAATTTGTGGGAAAGAATTAAGAAGTAAGTACTACTTGAAGATACAAGTAAACACTTTTGACAGGAATGTTCTATAAAAATGATTCTAAATCAAACAGGTTTGAAATAAAAGAATGACACATTTATTCTATTTTATTTTGAAATTGCAAAATAGAATTTCGAACGAAATATGAAAACAGCGTGTGTTGGAAAGTGTTGCATATCGAAAAGGGTTCTCACGATCTCATTCACATGTTTGACAGAGCCATAATGCGACACGAGTCATGTAAAGTCACTCGGTATGTTGCTCACTGCCTACATCAGGGAGGCAGTAAGCAGTATTAAACTATAATACGCCTTACTACGGATTCAGCGCATCTTACTTTTACTCAGAGAATAATTGTTGTGTACACTTATTAGCACCTAATGAGCACAAACTTATTAAATCTACATAAACAGGGTGTTAAAAAATCATAAAAAATAAAAACATAAAAAAATTTACCACACATATTTTTACTTTTGTTTTATTTGACCAGTGACTGGTCAAATATCTTACTCGCATCTTACTTTTACTCAGAGAATAATTGTTGTGTACAATTATTAGCACCTAATGAGCACAAACTCATTAAATCTACATAAACAGGGTGTTAAAAAATCATAAAAAATAAAACATAAAAAAACGACTACACATATTTTTACTTTTGTTTTATTTGACCAGTGACTGGTTTCGTCGACCCAGTCGGATGAAGTCGGTAACGACAAAATCCAAGTACTGGCCTAGTAAAATAAAAGCGGAAAAAAGTAAACAGTTGTCAATTTATTACATAAAATGTAGTCCTACCATGAAATAAACCTACATTAAAATAATTTAAAATAATAAAAGATATAGAATTTAAATGACAAAAGAACACTTTTGATCGCAAAATATGTGCTTGTACGTATTTATATACTTCGTTCAGTTGGAAAATATTCTTGGTTTATTATTATAATCGACATATTCCTAGTTTATTTTTTATTTAGTTTTATTTATTTAGTTTAGTTTATAACTTTGCCTGAACAAGGAAGATGTCAATATTTTTTTATATTTAAATTAATTTTTTTTTGATTTAAAGAAAATGCAGTACAATTAATATTTATCCATTTTTAATTGAAGTTTTACTTGATAAATACCACTATTTCTAAAAATATATTGTGACACGTGTTTCGATGCATTCCGCATCATTTTTAAACACCCTTATTTTTAAACGATTTTTCAATGATTTTCATTCGATCATAATTATGTAAAATATTTTTGTTGCAAATAATTTAATTTAAATAAAAAATATTTTAAGGAATTTCTCCGGTATTTTATGTAAATACACATATCGCTGACAAATGCTACTTACGCATGTTTGTATAGTAAATTACCATGCGAAAATAAATTCATTATAAAAATGATCTCTTCGCCCTCGTTTTCAGGTCATTGCGTTCAGTACACAATATACATGACGGTCTACGCACTGAGAAATTTATCAGATCGTGAGAAAAATAAAATGAAAAAAGCAAGCTTCATTTGTTATTGTCTGGTACATAAGAAACATGAAGATATATTATCACCATGGAACGCGAAGTCGTGAAAATCTTACGTTTGTGACAAAGGGCTTAAAAGAGAAAAATAATAACACAAAAAGAGGAGAGTGACAAAAGGAACGCAGAGCTTACGGAGATGACTGACTCTAATAATAATTTACAGGTACGAGATCTGGAGGTTCTTTGTGAATCATCCCCTTTATGAAATATTGAATCGCTCAAGTAAAATAATTTGGAACACATAATATAAGTAATAATCAGAAAAAGTTCGCTTTATCTGAACGATGTATTTAAAAAATGTTACAAGTCCACCAATATGGTAGCTAAAAATGTTCTCAAAAAATGCGGAAAAGCTTTTGTTGAAAATATTAACCGTTATTTAAATTATGTTTTATTTTTATTTTACCTTAGCAATTTTATTTTTTGTTTCGTCATTCGCTTTGTGGTAAGACATGATGAAATCAAAATTAACGTTTTATTTTTCCAGTAGACTTAAGACGTCATTTTTTAAAACTAAAAGTAAGTCAAACACGTTTCAATAAGTTTTATTTTATTCAAAGACTTATTTTATAGTTCTAAAATATATTTAATAAGTGCTCTTATTGCATTAAATAGCAACCACTGAGATCTCTGCACTTCCGCAAAGCATTTAAAACGTCAAAAATAAAACCATTAAAGCCTTTTAAAAACACGTAGTACAATTAAAATGAAATTGATTTCGAAGTTCTAGCATAATTAAACATTTTTTATTAGTCGAACGACCAGTTCTGAAACACCCATCAAATAAATTGACCCACGATAATAACAAAACAAAAACTAATGAATCACATTTTAGTACCAAAGTATCAAGTTAAAATGAACAAATCTCTTCTGTTTGTATAGATCAATCCATGGATACTGTAAACTTATAGATCATTATCTTATTTAAACTAATAACTTTTTCTTAAATCTCTAAAAAGAATCTTATCTTAATCTCTTCAAAAGATATGATGAAATTATTTTTTTAGAGAAACCTTAAAAACATTTTAGATAGCCGAAACACGACAACAGAAAACAACGTTAACATTCTAGCTTATGGAATCTCTGGTATTTTAAAATGAACTTATCTGGGTAACCTAATCATCAAAGATCTGCGATGACCATATAGCGATGAAATCAACCAAAAACTATAGAACTTTTTTATTGCGCTCACATTGGATTTGTCCTCTGGGTGCAAGAAACATTTAATGTCTCGACACAGATAAAGCATATTTTAAAGTCTGGAGATTCACAGGGCTTACGACCTGGCATTGGATGGCTTAAGTGACCTTTTATACAGTTGTAACGTTCACCGTTGTGCCTATTATTAAACGTGGAGATGAAAAGGAAAACACAGTGCTTAAATCACCATTAAGAGATAAATTGGAAATATATAAAATTTATATTGTACATATATTTATGATTTTTTTTCATATAATTTATAAACATCATTATAATTTTAATTTTACATCTAAAACTGTTGCCTCAATACGGGATATCCCGGCGAGGTCATTAGGTATTAAAAAAAACGTATATACTAAAATTTGGCATAAATATTTTACAAATAAATACAAATTAAAAAATGACTTCTAACATTTCCGAAATACAGCATTCATTTTTTGTACTGTCATATTTATTTTTGGAACTTTAATTTCGATTACTAAACTAAGCCGCAAATGCGAACAACGGAAAATGGGATGTAATATCGTAAGCCGATAAAATATTTTGTATTAAGTACTATCAATAAGTCGAAGGAGCGTTATATAATATACCAACATACATATTACGTATATTATAATAAAATGTTGTTGACCTCTTAAAACGTTAATTCCGACTCCTATCATATGCTAAGTTACTCAAAGTAATAAACCTGAAAATAATAGTCTTTATTTTCGGATTTTGTGTTACTTATAATGTAATCTTTTTGTTGGAATTCATATTGCATTTTTTTCCAAGATTCACATTTAACGTGAATAAAACTCCCCATCCGACTATATCCTCATTTGACTATAGAATAAAATAAAAACTACAGTGAACCTCTCATAACAAATAATTCGCATAACGAGCAAAAATAATCTGAAAAAGTTGCTCCCTTAACGAGCGATGTTTCGCATAACGAGTAACAAAGGAATGGCAAGTCCCTTTTTCACGACATTCACTTGTGAACCGGGACATTCGTGACTTGCGAAGGAGTTACCAAGAGGACCCTCACTTTTGCTTGGAAAAAAATTTGGGCAGAAAGTGTTGTCAAATGTGATTTTAAAACAGTAACTGTGGAGTCTACAGTCAACGAGATGTTAGTTAATATCTATTGTATATTAAAAGCATTGTTAATTTAAACAGTAATATGGCAATGA
The DNA here is from genome assembly GCF_059751285.1 of Brachycentrus maculatus. NCBI lineage: Eukaryota > Metazoa > Arthropoda > Insecta > Trichoptera > Brachycentridae > Brachycentrus > Brachycentrus maculatus. The sequence continues at coordinate 255,999 of NW_028280801.1, forward strand.
TATTAGATATAACACTCTCCTTATCATTCATCGTTCACTTTGTGTAATACCACTTTAATAAACACTAATTGTGACTACCGTTTTCGAAATAATCATTCTATCAACAGGTCATTAAAATGAAATTATTACGGTCTGACATTTGTACCAAAATATCTTTTTAAATATAAATTCCAACAAAAAAAAACATTGTTTCAATTAAAGTAAAAAAAATATTAGTAACACAAAATCATTAAATAAAATAAAGTATTACACAAAGTGAACGATGAATGATAAGGAGAGTGCTATATATAATATCATCGCTATATTCTTGTCTGTAAAGCTCCATACTTTACATACTATTAACGCGATTTAGTGGCTGCAAGGCAGAATTATAGTATGTTTCTATGAATAATGCCCTAATCCATGTATGCGACAATACTCCTTAGTGCCTATCCATATGTATATCTGCATATCTTAGTGCCTGTCTGTATATGTCGGTTTATACGGTAAATGCAGATAATCTATGCTTCCAGCAGTGTGCACAACGTCGTGACGATTCGGTTATTGGGTCGAAAATTCTCAGATAGCGGATAGAGGAACCGGTTTGGGAGGGAATCTCAACACAGTATTACGTGAGCGCCATTCGAGACCGTCTACCAATTTCCCATACTCCGAGCTATTTCAGAAACAGGAATGAAGCGTTCTCATGCTTTTTAAGAGGCAACTAAACATTGTGAAAATATCTGGCGTATTACGAATTATCGATTAAACTTACTTATTTGATATTTTATTTCTCAACATAATATATCAATATGATCCACAAAGTTAATGCTTTCAATATTCAAAACATTACTTATTTGACTCGCAACACCAGTAAACTTCAAATTATTCCAACAATTATAAAAAACATGACGTCAGAATTGTATTGATTAAAAAAATACATAATCATTCACAAGTCTTTTGATATAAAATGAAAGTAGTAGTAAAAATTCACGTGGAAAAGTCGGAAGAACTGGACTCTATTCCACTAATTCATGTCGCCAATAACACAAATACCTATCAACCGCTGCAAGTAATTTGAATCACATGATCGATACATAGCAAAAATACTAACCTAAGTAACTGATACTAACTAACCTAGTAAATCCTAATTTTATTGATATTTCATCTCAAATTCATCAAAATGATGAATCTTTTTCAATTTAAAGTAATGTTTCAAAGTGATGATTTCTTATCGATTTAGGTACAACAGGAAAAATGTTTTATTCCTATGTAAATTGTATTGACGCACGCAACGAAAATAGAAAAAGCTATTATGTATCTTATTTATTTAGTGGCAGAGAAGAAAATGATTTCATAATATTAAATTTCGTTCGTACAAAAAGTGACAAACAATATCGCGTTTTCCCGGAAAAATAACACAGTTCTGTCTCTGGCCGTGTTATCTTTAGGCGTAAACAGTTCGCTGTTCTCAGAAAAAAATACAGTTTCCATTTCACGACCAATACATCTATTCTTCAGTAAATCCTGTACTGTCCAAGCAGCGAGACTATGGGATAAATGAAAAGTGTATCCATTCTGATAACCTTCAAGAAATAGATTTATCTTATCCACTGACACTTCGTGATGGAATTGCATTTTTAATTTATTATTAGATTAAAACCAATATTTTTAGCTTTTCCACTTTTTTATATATACCAGTCTGATGATGTCGGTAACGACGAAACCCGGTCGCTGGTCAAATAAAAAAGTGGAAAAGCTAAAAATATTGGTTTTAATCTAATAATAAACTTCAAGAAATATTTGAAATATTACAATGTATCTTTGGAATTGTAACAGCGTGTCATATCATTATTTTCTAGTCTGTTTTGGCTTCCTTAAGGCCCAGTATTCGTTAAGTTGTAACTGAATTTTTTCTCTTATCCAGGTAACATTTTACGTAGTTGATTTTTTCTTTAAACACCGTTTTTGCATTGAAAAAATGAGTTTTTCTTCGACAAAATTATATGGTTTTGAAAAGAAAAGAGTTATTGAAAGGTAAGTACAGGTAAAACTATACATTTTATTTTAAAAAAAGTAAAATTTGAATACACATTTGTTTTTAAATCGCGAAGAAGACACGACTGCACTCTTGCGTGATCGTCCATTTATAACAACAAACAAAACATGCAACTAAACGCTTGTTATTGCATCTTTACCATAAAATTTTGGTCAATTCAAATCAGGCTTTAATAAAAAATATCTCAAAACCCTATTATATTACGGAATCATCCACACGAATTGTGATTGAGATAATGTTTGCGTATTATTCGAATCTGTGATTGCGTAACCGTGCGCTTATCGGGTGATTTATTTTGGAGGAAATTCAAATGGAATCATATCCGTTTCGGGGGTTTTTTTAAATTGACAATTATTTTTGTTATTCCAATATATTTTTGATTTTATAACAAAAATTTAAACAATAATATCGGATATTACACTAGAAAATTTAACTAAAAAAATATGAATATTTCAGTGGTACTTAAAGAATATGCAAATATCTATTATAATAAATATCTATTTTTAATTAAAGGTTTTGTTAAAAAAAAACAAATATTTGTTAAATATACATATACATATATAGGTACATTCATTTACAAATTCATAACCAAAAAAACATGTTTTTTTGGCTGAGACAAACCTAGCCATTTTATGTGTCTTGTCGGTGGAGTTCTTTTAACATATTTTTTTTTAATACACACAAAAAAGAAAGAATAAAATGAAAATCTATTTTACATTTTTTACAGTATTAATTGTTGACCGTTTACCCATTCCTTTAAAACATTACGGACGGAAGCTGGAATAAACCTTTTAATATTAGATAATGACCATTATTTCTTGTAATTGAAAGGAGGGATATTATGATGGAAATGACCGGATAAGTTGTATAACGAGGTGCTTATAAATCGTCCGTTCGACTACATAACCATATTATGACATTACAATACGCCGGTTAGCCGCCATGAATCCATGCGTGTAATTCGATGATTATATCAAAGGATAAGGGAGATATTATATTAAATGTATACCTTATCTCATCCTGTGGACTCGGCCAAACTGTTGAAGAGAAATGCGGCTGGGAACGGAGAGAAAATGCTTTGACTTTGTGCGGATAGTGTAAAACCAGCGGACCGTGAAAATGCACGATCAATAAAAAAATGTGAAAGTTAGTGAAATGACGGTTTAAATATTATTTTATTAATAGATTTATATTATCCACTGACACTTCGTGATGGAATTGAATTTTTAATATATTATTAGATTAAAACCAATATTTTTAGCTTTTCCACTTTATTTTTATTTGACCAGCGACCGGGTTTCGTCGTTACCGACATCATCAGACTGGTCTGATGACCAGTCTGATGATGTCGGTAACGACGAAACCCGGTCGCTGGTCAAATAAAAATAAAGTGGAAAAGCTAAAAATATTGTTTTTAATAATATATTATTTTATTGATTTATTGAGCGGGGTTGTTTTTGCTCTTGCTTTTTATCGTATTTAGCACAGTATTTAAAGATCCGTTGCAATAGCAAAAAGCATTAGATATAGTTTATATATATATATTTATAATCTGAAGCGCCCTAGAGTTTTAGAGTGTTTCGTAAAAATTGCGCTATTTAAATTGGCCGAAAATTATTATTATTTACAGCACAGGTTTAATTTCCTGCCGCGTGCGCATATTTTTATTTAAATGAACCGATTAAAATGTTTATTGATTAAAAAAAGGCTTTATTTTATTTATAGCATCATACACATTATTGCAATTTCGATTTTAAAATAATACGTCCACACTGGATTTTTCCGTGCCGCGGGCACATTTTACAATATGTGCCTATTTGTTTTTTTTGTTACTTTTACTTTTTTACAATACAAGTGAATTACGTTAGTTATTTGCCTATCATGAGTCATGCAATCATGGATGGCATGGGCGAACGACACGATATTTCATATCGTTCCCCATCCATAAATATACACTTTGGATGTACATTTAGTTGCACTTTTCCACCTTATATATTTATTCTATTTTTACCGTTTGTTTTAAAAACATCTAAAATTAGACGGTAAAATATATATTTATATAAATTTTCACATACCTACTTTTTTCCAAAAATTTAAAACCTTGTTTTTATTTCGGAATTAAAAAAGATACTATGGTCTCTTTTCATTACAGACAAAATATCTAATGAGATACATATACTCGTATCTGTGAGAAAAAATAGTCTGAAGCATTTTTAAGAATTGGAGCTACATTTCTCTAAATCGAGCTAATACGTTAATTTTTTACAGAGTTTGTATTATATTTAAAAATATTTAAAAATATTATAACCCAATTTGGCAAATATTATAACCCAATGATTAAAGAAAACACTTGTTTTTTACCACTTGAGTTTTATTATAGACTACATGTTTCAGAAGTTAAACTTCCATCATTCAGGTCTGTGTAATAACTAAAATATAAAATATAAAATTGTTCTATAAATAAGGAGAGGGGAAAGTAAAGGGAAAGGGTTAGTCAAGGGGCGGAGTTTGAAAACAAAGGAAAAATGGAAAGCAACGGTGAAGAATTTTGAAACAATATATTATTTAATAAATTATTATTAGAAATTAGTTTTTTTAAGGATTTAGTTTGTAGTCTATAATAAAACTCAAGTGGTAAAAAACAAGTGTTTTCTTTAATCATTGTAACATGTCTTACCACAAAGTTAATGCCGAAACAATAAATAAAATATTATAACCCAATTTGGGTGATTCTATTCATGTTACAACGTACGAAGTAAGAGAACTTATCGTAAAATATGTAAAATGTGTACATTAATTATAATTAACACGTGTACGAATATATATATATATTTTTCAACTTATTTCACCCATATAAACAAATATTCATTTAAATGGATGCTATTGAAGCGAATCAAATGAAATAAAGTTACGTTTCTCATGTAATTTCATACCAATTTGATGTTAAATTATATTATAGAATATGCCTGTATGGTAATGGGAATATTCTAAAACATTTAATTTAATATTATATTTTGCTTTGTATATGGACATAAAAAATATACAGACCAAAAATTATTTAAAAAAAAATAAAACATGATTTAAATTGGAAAAATCACTAAATAAAAAATAATCGACCGTAGAAAAAGTATATCGAAAAAAAATGTGATAGCGTTTAATTCCACATATATCTTCAGTTATTCAAGGGAATTCCACATATATCTTCAGTTATGTCCGCCTCCGTAGTGTAATGGTGAGCATGCTCGTCTACCGTTCTGGAAGATCCGGGTTCGATTCCCAGGGGGGGTAAAATAAATATGAGTGATTTTTTCACTGTAAATTTATTCAATATTACCCTGGTGCCTGAAGCGAAGGGCTGATCACCTTTCCTTCATGTGTAAACGATCAAGATAACACTGCGATTATATGACGCAGTGCCCTATGCACCATTGGGTGCGGATAAGGGTTTTATTATTATTATTATTCAAGGGAACAATCAACAAGGATTGTAACAAAAATACGGATAGTTCGGCAAAAAATAAACATTTGAAAAAGTTTACGTTGACAAGAAAAAAGGTTTGTGCTATATTAAATTTTATCTTCAAACATTTATTCTATCAAAAAATATTGCAATCCGCACCCACAAAAGGGAAAACCAATTCGAATTTCGCATTCAAAATTCGGACAAAGATTTGAAAATAAATATATTTACGAATATAAAAAAATATATTTATATGCATTTGGAAAGGGGTAAATTCGACCCTTAAATACGGTAAAACTAAATTTATATTCCGCCTCCTGGTTTACTGGTCAGAACGTTTGCCTACAGTGCTTGAGGTACCGAGTTCGATTTCTAAGGGGACAAAATAAAATATGTGTTTTTTCACTACAACATTTGTTTAAAATTACTCTGGATTGGTACCTGAACAGCAGGACTGATCACGTCGATGTACCTTGAGGAAACCTTGCCTTCATATAATAAACTATCAAATCAACATTGCATCAATTTAACATAGAGCCCTATGCACCATAAGGTGTGGATAAGGGTCAGAAGTAATTAAATATTTATATATTACGTGTTAGATAATGCATTCATTAATATTTCATGGATTTATTTTTTCACAAACACATATTTACAATTCACAAGAATGTGTCTGTCCTCGCTGGGTTTTCCCGTACCAATTGCACATTTTTCAATACTTTTTAATAAAATAATTCGCCCATCATAAGTCACGCATGCACACATGTCGCTCACTCCTCTCAAGAACGTCATAAATCAATAAACTTTATTTTTCAGGAGAACGTTATTAAAGTTTAAAAATATAATACAATGTATTAAAAATAAATATCAAGCCACTTATTGAACTTTTTACTGTGGAACAGATCTTCTTAGGTAAAACCTGAAGGTTTTTTCTCTATTTGAAAAATATTAAGTACGTTTAAAAAAATAATTGAACAATACATTTTTTTCAAAATGCAAAAACAACACTTTCTAGCGGCACTTTGTAGCGGGTAAATATTAAGTTAAAAATATGCCTCTTTTATTTTAAGTAAAAAATATGCCTCTTTTTCTGGGCATTCCGAAAACACGCACAACTGAAAATTGACGATTTTTGATTAATGACGTTCTTGAAAGGAGTGAGCGATGTATGACATAGCCAAATGATACGATGTAATAGAAATCTACCCAACTTCATTTTTTAATAATGAATAGCCCTTTCATTCATTATCTCATAACTGTATGTATAATGGAAGCAGGTTATACAGCTTTATTGGAAAATATTTAAAGTTCATTTGACTAAACGAGGTATGTGTTTAATTTTGATATTATGGTTCTATGTATCTTTTCATATCGCTCACTCCTTTCAAGAACGTCATAAATCAGTTTATCTTCAAATTATGTTTCAAATTTTCAGTTGTGCATGTTTTCGGAATGCCCAGAAAATGTACCATATCCCAGCAAAAGAGCCATATTTTTAACATAATATTTACCCGCTACAGGGCAGAAAGTGTTGTTTTTGCATTTTGAAGAAAAGGTGTTGTTTAATATTTTTTTTAAATAAACTAAATATTTTTCAAATGGAGAAAAAACCTTCAGGTTTTACCTTAAAAGATCTGTTGCAGAGTAAAAAGTTCAGTAAGTGGCTCGATATTTATTTTTAATACATTGTGTTAAATTTTTAAACATTAAAAACGTTCTCCTGAAAAATCAAGTTTTTTGATTTATGACGTTCTTGAAAGGAGTGAGCGATATGTTAGTTATTGGTGATTTGTGTGTTTTGCTGAAAGGCGACTATTGGACAATATTTTACGCTTCAATGGTAAACATTAATGTAAATATCTAAAAAATATTTTTTCTATCATTTTTAATAAAGGGGGAAATTACAAACATCCAATTCATTAAGTAATCGGCTGCATGAGAGTCCAGACGTGTCTCCACACACAATTTTTTTTTCGAATATATACTGGAATTTGTTTTTTTTTTCAATGCAAAAACGGGTATCAAGCAAAAAAAATACGTTAAATGTTTCCTGATTTATAAGTTCTGATGTCTCGTATATTAAGCCTTAATGAACATATTATAGAAATTGCATTGTACTACTTGCACAAAGATATTAAATACAGTAAACTCCCCTATTACGTTTATAAAGGTGTCGCGTTATTACAGGGAACATAATTAGGTGTTAATGTTTTAAATTGTATCATTTTTCGACATCTCATCAAAGATGAAGAAAAATATGTAAGTCATTTACGGGGCTGACGACCGTCATAGGACGTTCGTCAGCCCCGTAAATGCCCAGACTTCCATATTTTTCTTCATCTTTGATGAGATGTCAAAAATTTTTATGAAAATAACTCCTGTAATTGTAGATAATCCAGATTTTGTGAACAAGTATTTGGACACACTCAAAACGTTGTTTTATTTTTTTTTTACATTTTGACCAGCAGAAATAATTCAAATGAGTCATTCAAAATTAAAATACAATTTAAAAACATTAACCCCCTACAATGTTCCTCCAGATAATGCGGTACCTATCTCAATGTTATACGGGGGTTCCCTTACATAATATGTACAGGAAATATATTATGATAAAATGTTTTTTTACGTAAATATATTTTTTGACTCGAGAACTGTCTGGTGGTATATAATGAAGTAAAGTATTATTTTTATGATTTCGGATTTTTTTCCTATTTTGAAGAGATTCGTCTCGGTGATTACATTTTCCGTTTCTGTTCCGCTGTACGGGGCGCGCAATGCGAAGAGCCGCCAGAGCGCCATTGATTTCACTTGACAATCTATAAAGGCCGTATCTCGCGAGAAATCAGGAAACTTCCCCAATATAAATGTCCCGCGACAGCCCGAGATGTTGCTATTTCCTTCTCGGTAACTTTCTTTTATCGCAGCACTTCGCCGTGGAATGTATTAAAATGGAGGCGTTTGACGTACATTACCCTCATAAATAGGTCGATTCCAATTCTTTATAATATCATATATTTTGCAACATTTTGAGTGAGTCCAAATACTTGTTCGCAAAATCTGGATTATCTTCAATTACAGGAGTTATTTTCATATTATTTTTTGACATCTCATCAAAGATGAAGAAGAATATGGAAGTCTGGGCATTTACGGGTCTGGCGACCGTCATAGGCTGGTTTAAGTGATCACTTTACACACGTGTAACATAACATCTCACCAATAGATGTCTCTAGTGAAGTTCTAGTGATTCAAGAACAAGGTTTCTACATTGGTTCATATTTATAGAACTTCCAAGAATTTGAGAAGTGTGGTTGTCAATAATGGGTAGAATTGGTGAATGTTACACGTGTGTAAAGTGATCACTTAAACCAGCCTATGACGGTCGCCAGACCCATAAATGCCCAGACTTCCATATTCTTCTTCATCTTTGATGAGATGTCAAAAAACAATATGAAAAATACTCCTATAATTGGAGATAATCCAGATTTGTGAACAAGTGTTTGGACACACTTAAAATGTTGTAAATCAACATTTCCATTATATATATATATATATATATATATATATATATATATATATATATATATATATATATATATATATATATATATATATATATATATATATATATGGGTGTAAAAAATATGTAAAGTGGGTATATAATAATAAAATACACAATGTGTTGCTTTGTAATTAAAGTTTATTCTTAATTTATCTTTATAATATTTTTCTATCTATCTATATGATTCTGACAGTTCAGAATATTATATTTTTGTCTTTTGTTTTATTCAGTGCGACGCATGCGACATCTGGTGGTAGAACTGTTTTATGTAGGTACTATTTGTAAGTATTTAATAAAATGTATAGGTAGGTACCTAGGTACTTTATTACATATATATATATATATATATATATATATATATATATATATATATATATATATATATATATATATATATATTCATAATAACAAATAAATAAATAAAATTAAAATATTTCCGCAGTCAAGTAGTTAACTGTACTCATTATTCACTAATACTTTCCATGGATTAACTTTTTAACGCAATTTATCTTTATGATTAATGTGAAGTGTGCTATCCATATCGTGGCAGTTGAATATCTATCACGACAGGGCGGTGAGAGGATTAAGGGATGGTAGGCTCCCAGTTAAGATTTATGATTGGGAACTGAGAATATTGTAGGTTGGATTCTCGCTCAATGCAGATATTAATGAAACGATAATGCGTGAAAGGTATTCAGCAGTGAAACAATGACTGCTAAAAGACGCCCTTCAGAGTTGAAAACATTTTCTTCACCCTTAATGAAGGATGAAAGTAGACTTAATGTTGTCGAAATGCGATCTCTCAGAAGAATGTGCGACAAAACGATGTATGATAGATGTTCGAATAGTGAAATAAGGAAGGAATGCAAAGCTGAGATAAGCATTATCGATAAAATTAAGAAAGGTGTTTTAAGGTGGTTTGGACATGTAGAACTAATGAGTGAGGAAAGAACGGTAAAACAAATTTATGAGGCGAATGATATTGGAAAAAGGAGCAGAGGAAGTCCGAGAAAAACTTGGCACAATGAACTTGAAACAATCGGCGGGTATGTATGAGGAGATGCATGAACGTGGAAGAGGCGAAGAATGTTTGCAAAGAAAGAGTGGTGTGGCGTTCTATTCTCTCTGCCTTCCCCTGCGGAGAAGCGGCGTGATGGTTAGTTAGAAAGTAAGTTTTTAATGATGTAAAAAAAACCTTAAGGATTTTTTTAAACCTTAGATTCTATTCAATTGTCCTGACGAAGAGACGGTTATATCTCGAAACGGTTATACATAAAAATTTCGGTGAGTGGTTATGTAATATTACTAATATTTTTGTAAAAAATATTAAAGTAAAAATCACTAACTATAAGTATTAATATTATTGAGAATATTAACTTATTGATTTATTTATGCCAAACGTTTTGAGGTGGAAAGCCTCCAAGGTTCAGAAAAATGCCAAGTTTAAAATAATGCTATTTCTTTCTTAGGAAATATAGTGCATCTATCTGATTCATATAAATTCATAACAACCCCGTTTCGGAAAATAATTAACATTGAGTGACTCAAGTCTTAACCAACGTACAAAGCTAAACTCTGCATAGAAACGTAAATCGCTAAATCCCTTGTTTAGCAAGTAACTTTAACAAGTTAAAAAACTAATTGCTTAAGCTATTTTAACTTCAAAAATAAATTTGAAAAACTTACAATGGATTCCGAATGAATATTTTCCTCGTAGTAACTTCTAAGCTACGGCTTCCAAAATTCCGCATTAATTTATTCTGAAGTTTACCTGCAACAAAATACATAAACATTTATAAAAAAATCTTTTTAAGAGGAAAAATAAAGATATTCACACATGACTTATTTCCTTCTCGGAAATATGTAGCATAACATTTAATTTAAACATTGATTGGTAGTTAATTGAAAGTAAAACAAAACAATAAGACGGTTGAAATTCACAAAAATATTTATTTTGAGCATTATGACTGTAAGGAGTGAATATGTCGCTAATATATTTAGTGGTGAGAACAACATCTTGCAAACCGTGTGAATGAATACCCGCGTAGTCTGGCAAGTGTCATTCTAGAAGAGTCTGCATTAAAGCAGCCACTCATTTAGAGCTCCTAGTAACTAAAATATATCAAAAATCAAAGAACCAGCAATCTTTTACTGTTCATCTCCCATAACCTGAACCCACGACAATTATTATAGTAAAGATGGGTACAGAGTTTCCCTTAATATCCCTTGATATTTTCATTTAATGATTCGGCAGTCACATTAAATCATTCATACGAATTAGCTTCACGTAGGGTGTTTGAAAATGAAGCGGAATGCATCGAAACACGTGAAATAGACTTTAAGAAATAGTGGTATTTATTAAGTAAAATTTCATTAAAAATGGATAGATTTTACCACTAGGCGACTGCCGAATCAATTAATGAAATCATTTTGTAAGTTTCTTGAATGTTTTTCGCAGACACTTTATAACGTAACTATGAGTATTTCAATGTTTTAAAATATGTACATAAACCCTGAGGATGACAAGGTTCTTGTCGAAACCGGTTGGAAAAAGTGTACCAATTAAAAGTGTTTAAAACAAAGTTGTTTTATTTTATAAAGTTTATTTTGTAAGTCATTTAATATTATTAATGAGTAAAAAAAACACTTAAGTTGACTTTGATATTTATTTTTTTATTATTTAATTTTATCCAGTATACTAATTTGTACATTATTAAAATATATTTACCTTTTGTACCATACGAACTGTGGATACTAGTTCGATTCAAAGACCGCTCTATTTATGTATTAATTTTTAAATCAAACACAGATTTTTTGAGTCTACTAAGTTGTATTTTATTAACAAAAACACAAAAAAATACCATCACAATAATTAATAATCAATACATAAATTAAAATAGAGTTCTACAAATGAAACACCAAATCAATAAATACCGATCTATTTATTTTATACCTTGTCAATCAAAAGTCAAGAGAAGTAGCATCATAACCACATATGCTGTTATATTTGCCTTGAAATAATATTAAGTCGGTTATTTAGCGAGGACTTGTGCAAAGTCGGCACGGCTTACTTGATAGTAAACTATTATCATTCAGAACACGTAGCAATAAATTTATTTATGTAATATAATTGGCCGAGTCGAGCAAACAAGATGTTCAGCTATAGAAGATCCCTGTTAGCACACGATCCCGAGAGCTTACACTAATGTCAGACATATGATACTATCAGAAGGAGACTGCGAGATCTTGCAGGGGACAGATTACGCTCTACTATTTAGTGAGGATACCCAATCCTCCTATCCTGTATTAGCGAGCATTCTAACCCCTTTCCACCCCGTATTAACAAGGATTCAGACCCCTCATCGTTTCACGAGAATCCTGACACCGACATATTATACCTAGATACCATACAACCTTTATCAACTGATTCATCTACTCCTTCTCTCATTTCAACTATTGTAACCTTTGAAAATATAAGATTTATGTTTTGTACTGACATTTCTTCCGGAATTGCATTTTTACATTATAAATTTAAAAAAAAACATTAATTGATTCGGGAGTCACTTTGTGGTAATTTCTATTTATCCGTTTTCAAGTTATGTTTTACGTAGTAAATACCACTATTTATTAAACTTAAATTAACAATACTAAAATAACAACTTTATAGTTTTTTCCACAATTTTGTACTACTGACCGGATTTTGTAGTTACCGACATCATCGGACTGGTGGGAGGCTAGGCAAAAATCTATATATTAAATTTACAGCAAGGCAGGGGTAGAAAACCATGACTTTGTTTACAAAACTTGAATGAACATGATATATGGCTTCTTAACAAAGTTAAAACGCTTCAAATGCTACTCTTGAATAGCAGCGAATAGTCGAAAACATCTTAAGACATTTCGTTTGAATATGAAATTGTAAAATTTGTCCGCCCCCATAGAGTAGTGGTTAGCGCGCTAGGCTACCATGCTAGAGGTCCCGGGTTCGTTTCCTAGAAGGATCTACAACCTGAGGACGAGAAGAGCTGACTTCAACAGTCTATCTAAAAAGACGATAAGTCGGGATGGAGCCAGGAAGGAGAAGATAGCATCATTATAACATTTTCATCTCATACAATTGTACTTTGCCAACAGCAAGTACCTAAATTGCGCCGTAATCAGGCAATCGGCTTAGCAAACGCAAATGAATAGTTGATGAACATTTAAGTGACTCTGTATTCTAATTTTAAACCAAATGAATGGAAATGAACATCTTTTGAGATAATTCACGAGAACCTAGTAAGCCCTTCTTATTTAAACAAAGTCAACATAAAATTTCCTCATTGCCACCACATGAGAAACTCACGTGTTGGAATTCCATGAATTTTGATATATTTTTTAACCAAAAAAATTTTTTATTGGTGTTTTTTTTTTAGTTTTTTTTTTAACATTATATTTTTAATAAGCATTTAAAAATAACATTATAAAAGACATTACAAAAAGATATTTAAAAAAAAAAACTGATATTTTCAGTCTGGGAAGATTTGAGTACTTGCCACTGTATAAATATGAAATAATAAAACTAAAAATATAGTTGAAATAATACACATTTCTATTTTGCGACTTATATTAAGGAATTTGTTTGGAAGCATATTTATACAGTATATAATTTGAGATGAGATCCCTTCATTCCAAGGATTTGTCAATCGGCTTAGGACTAAAGCTTAATAGATTATTGCGTCAGCAAAACAATTCGTATAACATAAGTCCATATAAACAGCGTTGACATCTGAATCAAATTTGCAACATGCGTATTTCATCGTATTTTTCGAACGTATATTTTCTTCATTATAGGATACGTACTTGTATAGGATTTAACAAACAAGTAAATTAGGTTACAGGAAATCAATTTCTGAGACGAGTTACATTTGTTTTTGTGAATTAACGGACTAACAACATAAAAAATATTAATAAAAGTGATGAATATGAAAAAGAGGGTATATTGGTAGGATAAGAAATAACTTTTGATTGTTTGAGTAGCTATTATTTTAGTTGAATTTTTTAACGTTGTTCTAAAATCATAATCGTTAAAAACATATAAGATTTAGATATACATATATATATATATATATATATATATATATATATATATATATATATATATATATATATATATATATATATATATATATATATATATATATATATATATATATATATATATATATATATATATATATATATATATATATATATATATATATATATATATATATATATATATATATATATATATATATATATATATATATATATATATATATATATATATATATATATATATATATATATATATATATATATATATATATATATATATATATATATATATATATATATATATATATTATAATTTGCAGCCATGAAACGATTTCGCTGTCTTAATTTTTATCGGGTTTTTCATCATGTGTTTGTTTCAAGTGATTTGAGATCTGTGTATGCCTCCGTGGTGTAATGGTAAGCGTGTTTAGCTACCGTTCTAGAGGTCCCGGGTTCGATTCCCAGGCGGGGGGTCAAATAAATATAAGTGATTTTTTCACTCTAATATTTATTCCATATTACCCTGGACTGGTACCTGAAGTGGAGGGCTGATCACCTTTCCTTCATGTGTTAACGATCAAGGTAACACTGCATTTGTATTATGCAGTGCCCTATGCACCATTGGGATGCGGATAAAGGTTTGAAGAAGATATGTAATTAAGATTGTCATGACGTAGCAATTAGGGAATCACAGAAACCTGAATTAAGTGATAATTTACAAAATAATTCGATTTATACTCACTACCCATATTATTTTCGGGTTAATTTCAAATTCTTGCCGCTAAATTAGTCTAAGATTCTCGTTAATATTATAAATAACATATCTTTACTTCGAAATACCCACAAAGTAGTAATAAAAAGGACACAACGTGCTATTTTATACGGTTGTAGAAATACTCTTATCCACGATTCTGTAACATAACTCAAGAAGTTACTTTACGGCGTTATTTCTTCTATAAAGACGCAAAGCGTATAAAGTTTATATGTGTTCATAAAATGTGTCGAAACTCTAAACATGATCGTATAAGCAAAGTGTCAAACGAAGAACAGGGTTAAGGAAAGCTTTCGTGTATTTAAAATCACATTTATGTTATACTCATATGTACAACATACACGCTTATGGCATTATAACTAGATAATATATATTAAGAATAATATACTAGACGCATGAGAGTATTTCAAGATATTTTGTCAATTAAAATTTTACTTTCTATATACCACATTTTCTTAAAATCTATTGTCACACGAGTTTCGATGCATTCCGCATAATTTTCAAACACCGTATAAAAATAATAAATACTTGTCACACTCCATTGTGACACGTATAAACACGTGTCACAATGGATTTTAAGAAATAGTGGTATTTACTAAGTTAAATTAAAATTAACAATGGATAGATATTACCGCAAAGTGACTAAGAGCCAAATTATATTTTGGTTAAAAATAGTATAAGTGGGTAGATACCATTAGTCCATTTTATTACATACGTTTATTGTACTAGATATAATCAAACCAAGTACAACAAATCGCTCACTCCTTTCAAGAACGTCATAAATAAAAAATCGTAAATTTTCAGTTGTGCATGTTTTCGGAATGCTCATAAAATGTACTATATCCCAGCAAAAGAAACATATTTTTAACTTCATATTTACCCGCTACAGGGCAGAAAGTGTTGTTTTTGCATTTTGAAGAAAAGGTATTGTTTTAATTTTTTTTTCAATATACTAAATATTTTTCAAATGGAGATAAAACCTTCAGGTTTTACCTAAAAATATGTGTTATACAGTAAAAAGTTCAAGTAGTCGCTTGATATTTATTTTTAATACATTGTATTATATTTTTAAAATTTAAAAACGTTCTCCTGAAAAATCAAGTTTTTTGATTTATGACGTTCTTGAAAGGAGTGAGCGAAATGTTTAATCAATATTGAACAATAAAATAATGTTAAATAAATATGTCGTTAAGTGGGGAAGGCAACGAAGGAGTCAAATAAATGGTATTCGCATGTGAGGAGATTGAAACCATCCAGACACCCCCATATCGGACTGTACGTCCAACCGTCGATCGACACCTGGGAATCGACATCGCAAGAAGCTAATCCCTCTTAAAAACACTCCATTAGAAGAATAATAAAATAATTATAAATATACATATGTTATTATTATTTATAAACCAGTGCAACGTTAATCCTGAATCCATTAGTGAAATAATTGATATTTTATCACGAGGTTGGAAATTGGCGATTTACTTACACATAATTGAATACCGTTGTAACTACGAGTTTATCAATGCCATTATTCAGTACATATTATAATAAGTATGTCCTCAAAAAATATTAATGTTTGAAACCCAGTCATAAAATACTGCAGGAAATTAAAATTAAAAATTAAAATTTTGGGGCTTTGTTCATAAATAGACAGAGAGTCTATTGTTGACAATTGAAAAATAATGTAATAGTGAAACAGATGAAAAAGAGTCAAATTAATTTTTAATGAGTAAAATAATGGTTAAAGAGAAAATTCAGGGAATGGGAAATAGGTAAAAAATCCCAGGAGAGTAATACATCCGAGAGAAGATGTGCAAGACGTTTCTATTTTGTATTTTTACTATGAGAAGAATGTTCTCCTGGGAATGAAATACAGTAAACCTCACTATTCGAATACAATTCGTTTCAAGAGGTTGTTGGAACTGCGAGATGTAAACAGAATTGTTTTTATTTGTAAGGTAAGTTGTAATAATGTAACTAATAATGCAAGCTTGATCAATCTGTTCCAGACATTTAAATGATTGTATGTTTCACGCATTTAGTAACACTTGAAACATATTTCTTACGATTTCTGACCATTAAAAGAAAAATACGACTGCTGAGTTTTTTCGTATGGTAAAATTAATTTTTTTTTTTTGAAATTTTAATTAAATTAATAATAGCAATTTACTTGTTAATAACATGTAGTTTGTGATATTGCAATACAAGCAATTTAAAGAAAAGTCAATTAACATTCATACACAAGAGTGAAAAAAAACGTGTGTACATAGATACGAGTACCATATATCAGATTTTTTCCTTTTCTTGAAGGATTAAAATAACTATCGTAACATCGAAATCAGCAAAGAATTATCTCAACACCCAAAATAAAAATTAAATTACGAATTCAAAAAGATATTCACATTCTTATGGAATTGGGTGATCTTTAGATATCTTATATATGACTTATACGAGAGGTTTCAGTTGTAGTCCATACCAAAATTCAATACAACATTTTATTAAAAATGTGGGTAACACGAACCTTAGTATAACTTACTCCATCAGAGTTGATTGAGCAGTCACAAGTGTTTGCATTATAAATTAATATAGATCTTAAGTGCAAGTGAGACGTTAATGTTTAGCTCTCCGTATACAAGAAAAGTGTCTGTAGTTACACTAAATTTGTTCAAGGACAACTCGGCTGTCCAAACTTAAAACACAGATAGGGACATTTTTGTAGTACGTTTTTTTGTATTTTTGGACTAAATAGAATCTAATTCTAGTCCAAAAATTTAAAAAAAAACGTACTACAAAAAAATGTCCCTTTCTTTGTTTTGAGTTTGGACAGCCGAAGTGGCTTTTGTAGTGGCTGTTTTTTGGATAATTTTTAAAGATAATGAATTTAGCCAAGTGACTATCAAGAATATACTACAATAGAAAAGTATATAAATTTTCCTTCTATCTTGGTCTTTAGTCTGAAGTTTGAAAGTCACCAAAATGAATTACCAAAAATTAGAATTGAAGTTAAAATACCAAGACTCGTTTTCATTTTAAAAGCTGAAACTCATTAAGTCTAATTTAGTCACAGTCGAATAAATCGCAATTATCTCGGGTAATTTCGTCATTCCGGTTCTTATTTAATTAAATTGACATAGAACCGACGATATTGTTGACCAAATAAAAAAAATACGAGAAACATTCGGGTTATAACCGAACGTTTCAATTATAATTTAATATCAATTTAACGAGCGATGTAGCAATCAATGGATTTTATTGAAAAAACATTGAATACTTGATACTCGAGGGTTGCACTATGAACAGATTGGTTGATATGAGGAAACTTTGTAATGTTTAAATATAATTACAACATTTTGAGTGTGTCCAAATACTTGTTCACAAAATCTGGATCTCCAATTATAGGAGTTATTTTCATGTTATTTTTTTGACATCTCATCAAAGAAGCTGAAGAAGAATATGGAAATCCGGGCATTTACGGGTCTGACGACCGTCATAAGCTGGTTTAAGTGATCAAAATGTTGTAAATAAATTAACTGGTCAAATTCTAACCTAGACCTGTCTGTATTGTAGTACACGTGAGCGGACAAACGTCTGGCCACTCGCGAAACCGGTCGCTTACTGAATAGTTTATTTGCAAGTACCCCTTTAATGCAAAATATCTTATAATCAAGCAATTTATCGACAAAAATTTGTGTTTGTATTTTTACTTTGCAAAAAAAATTATACATGCTTTACCTATATGCTTAAATGGTTGGAAAAAAACGTTAAAAAAGTTGATAGTACAAGATAAAAGATAATAATTCTGCGGATTTAGAGCCGGATAAAAATGTATCAATGGACCGCAGCGGGTTAAATTCTCAAAGGCTACCGCGATATTCCGAGCTACTGAATAAATAAACCATTTCAGGGTATTTATTGTAGCCTGAAAACTGCACTTCCTGAAAACTTGCAATTCCTGAAAGGATCCGTGGAACTCGACCAAGGTGTGGAGAATTACAATTGTAATCAATACTTTATCTCACTACCATTAAATGGACCTGAAATATGTGGTTTAAGACGATGATTCTTAACCGATGAGACTCGACCCCCTTGGGGTCCTGAAACGATAAAAAAATGTCACGAATGATGGTTTTCTTTTTTTTATTATTATAAAAAATTTGAGATCTCATAAAAAATGAAGAAGAATATGGAAGTCTGGGCATTTACAGTCTCCGGTGAAGTTCTAGTGATTCAAAAACAATTTTTCGAAATTGGATCAGATAAATAGAACTTTCAAGAATTAATGTGGCTATTGACGGGTAGAATTGGTGAATGTTACACGTGTGTAAAGTGATCACTTAAACCAGACTATGACGGTCGTCAGCCCCGTAAATGCCCAGACTTCCATATTCTTCTTCATCTTTGATGAGATGTCAAAAAATAATATAAAAAACTCCTATAATTAGAGATAATCCAGATTTGTGAACAAGTATTTGGACACACTCAAAATGTTGATTAATTTATCATAACCAACCATAAAAGGATATACTATTGTGACGATAACATTTTAAACGAGATATGAAGATGAATTATTGAGTGACAATGTAAATAGTTATGTAACAATACAAATTATTTAAAAATATATATATAAATTCAGTAAAGTTTTTTATGCTTCGTACTATATGGATAGATAGGCTTGGCAGTCGTCCCGGTTTGACCGGGAAAGTCCCAGTTTTTAGATGAAATCCCGGTGTCCCGGCCGGTTAACTTCACGTCCCAGTAAAAATTTATTAATCTTATTGATTTTAGATGACATTAAAGTCTAATAATAATAACATAACTGTGAAGGATTGTTTGGGATAATTTCTTCGTCATTCCGGTGACCCGGTTGAACATTTCACAAATCTGGCAAGCCTATATATACATGAGGTTTATTTCTTGAATATACATAAATGTAGATTTTACGCTTTACTCAAACAGGACATAAGTTTAATAGATCCACTAAAGCAGAGGTTCCCAAACTCTTTTATCTCGTAGACCCCTTGCCTTACCTGATATTGATTTTTATCAAATTCATTAACTTCAAATGTATTTTTGACAGTCGGTATATGTAGTGTTACTCACTTTGAACCACACATGTTAGGTTTTATACATTTATGTTTTAAATTCAAATTAAAACATAGACCCCTTGCAAGTTGTCATAGACCCCTGGGGGTCGATATAGACCACTTTGGGAATCACTGCACTAAAGTCTTCATAATTTATGGTTGTTGTAACATTGGCTGCATTTTATTTAGGATCAAGGCAAACGAATGTGCGCATTGCACGTGTTTCAAATGCAATTGCGCATCTGTGAGTGGAATTATCAATACCAGTTTTCATGCGGAGAATTTAAATTTTATTATTCTCGTTTGTATGGTAATAATACTTATTTACCTACCTAAAGAGTATGTAAATACAAAATACGATTTAAAGGACATTACTTTATCATAGGCACAGTGTTTTTTTTGTTATTGAGGATCATAATCAAAATTTATGATGATAATGTATTTTATTTTCTTATCATTTGTTTCAAAATGTATATAAAATAAGGGAGGTAAATATATTTTATGTGAAATTTAGGCATTTTCATATTATCTCATATAATAATCTAACTTTAATTTTAAAAAGTTTAAAAAAAATGATAATACAAAAAAAAACTTTAAAATCATTCAAAACTTTTATTTGTGGAATTAATGGATGGATTCGTAACATTTGTTTCAATTTGTATATATAATAAGGAAGGGAAATATAATTTATGTGAGATTTAGGCATTTTCAAATTATCTTATATTATAATCTAACTTTAATTTTAAAAAGTTTTAAAAAAATCATAATACAAAAAAAACTTTAAAATCATTCAAAACATTTATATGTGGAATAAATGGATAGTAAATCACCCTTCTTGGATATAAATCCATTAATACACATTCAGAAAAACACACCTCACTCCCGCACTTTATGAGGCAAGGGGTGCACTCACTCTCTCTGAACTGAGAACCACGTCTGCACAGCAGTATCATTTCTTTAAGGGTGTCCACTTATATAATGAAGTGGCAAAGATGATAAAGGAAATTACAAACCATAAAAACCTTTTCAGTGGCTGTTAGTGGGTCTGGGAAAAGGGAGAAACTGGTCTAAGTAATTTGTTTCGTTTTATGGCAAGTAATTTCATAAGTATACACATATTTTTTTAACTCGCAAATGTGCGAGTATGTTATTTTACTAACATGTACCGCGTGTAGCTGGAAATAGGAAGAGATAGAACAACGAAAATTAAACATCATCAAGAATTTCAAATACTTGAAAGTGGTTAGGTCAGCAGTCGGAATAATTGGCAGGTATGTATGAGGAGATGCGTGAATCTGGAAGAGGCAAAGATTGCAGAGAGATGTGGCGAGATGGTAAGTTGTATATGTTTGTTTATAAATATTTATGTACATTATTTTTATTATTAAACCTTATCCGCTCCCTACGTGGAGCATATAGAGTCCACAAACTGTCTCCAGGCTTTTCTGTCGGCTGCCAGCTCACTTGCATCCTCTGAAGTCAGATCCGCGTTCCGAAGTTCTGACGAGAACTACCGACGAATTGTCAGCAGTGGTCGTCCTGGGCGGCGCGAACCTGATGCCTTGTAAAAGTGGCAAGCTTGATTAAGGTTCTCAGGAGGCATGCGGAGTACATGGCCAAGCCAACTGAATCGCCATTTCTTGACGACAGTCTCTTATGTATTTGTTTGTTTATGTACATAAAAAATACACACACATACAAATATACACATACACCCACACATATAAATATATATGCATATACATAAAAAGTTATCCTGGAAACTGTAGGATTATTAAGACAGAGGCAGCTTTTTTTTTATTTATTTACAGTATCTACTCAATGAATTAGGGCCACCCATTATTTTTTTGAATACTCTGAAATCTTTTGGATTATTATATTTATTTTACATAAATTCTTTAAGTTTTCTATTGACATCTAATATCATGTATATTACCTTCAATAATATGTAAAATATACCTGGATTATTTAAGCCTTTACAAAATTTCAAACCCTTTTTCTGAGAAAGGTCCCTAATTAGCACAGGTAGACAGATAGCTGAAAGTTCAAAAAATAGTCCTATCTCATTTATTAGTGAAGTTTCTTGAGTTCTGGTTATTGTTTTGTTCAGAGAGGTTATATAGTTATCGTGTCTTGTGAAAAAAACTTAATTTTTAATTTTAGTTCATAAAGTATATTTTTTTTTTGTAAACACAAGTGTTTTTTTTTAAAAGGACAAAATGGGAAAAAGTAGAGACATTTCTAAGAAAAAAAAGTCTAGTGTTATAGTGCTACTGAAATAAGGAATACTATCTAATAGAGAAATTTCAAAAAAAGAAAACGTTTCTCGTCAAACAGTGGACAGAATTTCAAAATCAATAAATAATCAGTCACCCGCCACCAGCAATCGGCGGAAGAACTGTCGTAGGATTAGAAAAACAACACCGAGGACTGATCGAAAAATCGTTCAAAGTGCCTTAGAAAACCGTAGTGCATCAGCAAAAACATTAAAAATAAAATTGGAAGAAGAGGATATAAATATATCGGTATCAACACTGAGGCGACGTCTTTACGAAGTAAATCTGAAATGCAGGCGCCCTGTAAAAGTACCAAAATTGACACCACGAATGAAAGCGGATCAATTAAAATGGGCCAGGCTACATCGAAATTACTCGGTAGATGATTGGAAAAAGGTATTTATTTAAATTGAATTTTCAACATATCATTTTAGTAAATAAACTTATATATTTGAATTAAACTTAAATTTTCATTATTTTTCAGGTCATCTTTAGTGATGAGTGCCGGTTAGAAGCCGTGACAGAGAGCCGTCAATTCGTCAGGAGAACACCAATGGAACGTTACAATGAGGCCTGTGTGGTAAAAGTTATCAAACACCCCCCTGCAACAATGATATGGTCATGTATTATTAACAATTTACCTGGGCCGTTGTTTTTCGTGGAAGGAACAACGAACCAAAATTCCTATAAGCAGGTCCTCGAACGAATTTTATTGCCCTTCTACCATACCCTCGACCCAACAGAAGGTCCATACACCTTCATGCAGGATGGGGCACCTTGCCACCGGGCTAAATCAATAATAAAATTTTTGTCTAGCAAAAATCTGCCTTTGCTCCCCTGGCCTGGAAATTCTCCGGACCTCAATCCTATAGAAAACGTATGGAGCATGTTAAAAAATAAGGTATACTCATTTCCAAATCCGACAGTAGACTGTCTAAAAAAAAATATTTAAAAATTTGGTCAGAAGACGAAGAAATAAAAAACATGATAAAACAGTGCATTTTAAGTATGCCAAAAGAATTGAGGCAGTTATTTCTGCCAAAGGTGGAAATACTAAATACTAACTATATTTATATGAAAATATATGCATAATTTAAGCGTAATAAAGTGTTCATGTGTAAATAAAATTCAGTGTTGTTTTATTCAAGGTTTTCTCTGAGTTATTCCTGTTTGAATTCAGAAATTGCGCGAAATTCTGCGTGGCCCTAATTCATTGAGTAGATACTGTAATATAGTTAACAATTTTACAATTAAATTCATTTGCTAGACATTTCTACTGTGAACATATCTCATACTACTTACAGTGTGGCTCTCCAAAAAACTAAGGTCTTGTGCTTGGAGAGGGGCTTACACTTGTCGTTTACTGTTTATCCTCACGAATGATATAACAGTTTTTTCTTTGTATTATATTTAAAAAAAAATTAATGTGTTAAGTTGTTTATTATATCTAAAGTAAACCTTATGATGAAAGTAGACTGAATGCAGTCGAAATGCGATCTCTCAGAAGAATGTGCGACAAAACGATGTATGATAGATGTGCGAATAGTGAAGTAAGGAAGGAATGCAAAGCTGAGATAAGCATTATCGATAAAATTAAGAAAGGTGTGTTGAGATGGTTTGGGCATGTGGAACGAATGAGTGAGGAAAGAACGGTAAAACGGATTTATGAGGCGAATGTTAGTGGGAAAAGAAGCAGAGAAAGACCAAAAAAACACTGCACGATCAGGTATGCCAAATACTTGAAAGTGGTCAGTTTAGGAGTCGTAACAATCGGCGGGTATGTATGAGGAGGTGAATGAACGTGGAAGAGGCGAAGAATGTTTGCAAGGAAAGAGTGGTGTGGCGCTCTATTCTCTCTGCCTACCCCTGCGGAGAAGCGGCGTGATGGTTAGTTAATTAGTAAACCTTAATAAACAAATAATAATAGCCAAATGATGTATAATCAAACAATGAAAGAAATCAAAAAATTAAAACGTAAATAAAAGACAATTTTGGTATGCGCCTGTGTTATTGTTAAAGGGATTTGTTTGGACAAGTATTGAAAGAACGTAGAACAAACACAGAGCACCGAGGCATCTAGCTTTCTAATGATTTTTCTAGAACGTGTTTGCTTTGGTTTTGATTAGAAGAAGGAAATCCTCTTAAGGAAACAATGTCATAAACAACTGACATTGTGGAGTAATTACTTTTCTCCGTAGGGAGGGGAGAAGTATTTCCAGTAGACGCGGAAAGAAAGGCATACCTTGCCATTAACGAAAACAAAAACTCATTTGTGGATGTTAAAAATAAAACAATTCTAGGCGTACAACCCAATAATTATAAGCCAATTGAGATCACAACCATTTAAATAATGCCACCTATATTTATGATTTTAAAGCAATTTTAATTGTTCTACAGCAACAGCATACTTTTAAAACAGAAACAAACTGTATGCGATGATAATAAAACAGTTGGGCTGTGGTCCCGTGGTTAGGTTAGGTTGCCGCGGATTCTTGAGTCAAGAATTTCTGGGTTCGAACCACTCTACCACAGTTTGATACTCATTTTTAATAATGAGCCGCTTACGCTCAGAGAAATAGTATGAAATTGAAGTATTTTTGTAAAATATTTCACTTTTTATTCAATCAAAAAAAATAAAATAACGATAAAACATTGAAGATATTTTGAAATATTTTATTTTCTTAAAAATTTGGCATCAAGTCGAAAGTTAAAATATGTTAAAATAATATTTCATGTATATAACGAGATATCTCTAACACAGCGTAATACTCGTGTTTGAGGACTGCGTTTGATTTATAAACTGCGAGTATTTTCCATAATAAATTCAATGTTATTTAATTATGAATTTATTCGGTAAATCAAAAAGTAACATAAAAAAATTGCTATTTAGTAAAAGAGTAAAAAGAGAAAAAAATGCGTGAGAGAAAAAACCAATTGAATCATTAGTATTTTAATAGTGTTACCTATCCCTTTTTCGATTAACAGCTTCAATTCAAGTAAATGAAAACGGTTTATATTTGAGTTATCTGTACACAGAAAATATGTGTGGTAAAGTTGGTATTGGATATAAACATTGTCTCGTATATTTTTTTCAATGGTATTTACAGAAAATTGTTACTTTATTGTAAATCACTTAATGTTGGCAGAACTTTTAGATTTTCTTTGTCGTTCTTCGGCGTTCAATTGTCATATAAATACTTGAAGGGAGGAGAGGTACATTCCGAAACTACAATATTTTAAATAGTTGGATAACAATAAAAGCGACTCATATTTTTTTGACATCTCATCAAAGATGAAGAAAAATATGGAAGGCTGGGCATTTACGGGGCTGACGACTGTCAGAGGCTGGTTTAAGTGATCACTTTACTTACGTGTAACATTCACCAATTTTCCCCATTATTGACAACCACACCACTCAAATTCTTGGAAGTTCTATATATATATATATATATATATATATATATGAACCAATTTTGAAACGTTGTTCTTGAATCACTAGAATTTCACTAGAGACATCTATGTATTGGTGAGATGAAAATAAGCTTTTTTATTGGGCAGAAACTCTTTTTATTAGTATGTGAGAAACTTATTTGAAGTTTCAACCCAGTAAAAAAAATGTACGATGCGGAGTACATATATTATTTTAGCGATTGAGTTATTGTATTATTTTTATTGCTAGATTGAGACATTCCTTTCAAATTAATAAACTTGATCTTTTGGATAAATGAATATATCGTACGTGATATCATTTTTCATATATCGCTCACTCCTTTCAAGAACGTCATAAATCAAAAAACTTGATTTTTCAGGAGAACGTTTTTAAAGTTTAAACATATAATTCAATGTATTAAAAATAAATATCAAGCAACTTCTTGAACTTTTTATTGTGCAACAGATCTTCTAAGGTAAACCCTGAAGGTTTTTTCCCCATTTGAAAAATATTTAGTTTATTTGAAAAAAAATTAAACAATACGTTTTCTTCAAAATGCAAAAACAACATTTTCTGCCCTGTAGCGGGTAAATATTAAGTTAAAAATATGCCTCTTTTGCTAGGATAAAGTACATTTTCTGGGCATTCCGAAAACATGCACAACTGAAAATTGACGATTTTTGATTAATGACGTTCTTGAAAGGAGTGAGCGATATCGTACCATAAGTCTGGTGTGTGTTTTGGCCTCCACCGAACCCGGGAGACTGACTCATCAAACCCCTGGGGTTCGATCGAACCCAGGTTAAGAACCACTGGTATAGAGACTTTCTCACGTCTATCGCGCTATATTATCGGTGGTAATAACTTACCAAGTTGGTGTCAACGAAACTATGCTGACCGGTAGTTGGCTGTGTCCTAGAATTGAATTAGGCAGACACAGAGAGAGGAACCGGAAATACATTGACTTTTTAGTTTGCTGAAGATAAATCAATTTAATTAACGATTTCCTGAATTAAATACTACGATAGTTTTTTGCGATTTTTCTCCATCAATGCACAACTTAAATTTTAATATAAGAACCGCAAGTGACAAAAATATATCAGTTTATGCATGTAAGAGTATACATACAGTCATATGGAAGTGAAGTTGGATGAAAGTAGACTAAATGCGGTCAGAATGCGATTTCTCAGACGTATGTTTGGCAAAACGATGTATGATATGTTTTCTTTTGGTGAAATAAGATAAAAAATTAAGGTTGAAAATAAGGAACGGTGTGTTGAGATAGTTAAGCACGTGGAGCAAATGAGTAAGGAAAAAAGGGTAAAATAAATATGAGTTGAATGTATTGTAGTTGGGAATATTATGGAAGCAGAAGAATACCGAAAACATTAAACATTGTATGATCGAGTATTTCAAATACTTGACAGTACTAACTCAGGTCAGGATTCGGAACAATCGTCGGGTATGTATGAGGAGATGTATAAACATGGAAGAGTAGTGTGGCATGATATACACATATATATATATATATATTTATATATATATATATATATATATATATATATATATATATATATATATATATATATATATATATATATATATATATATATATATATATATATATATATATATATATATATATATATATATATATATATATATATATATATATGTGTATATCTATATATATATATATATATATATATATATATATATATATATATATATATATATATATATATATATATATATATATATATATATATATATATATATATATATATATATATATATATATATATATATATATATATATATATATATATATATATATATATATAATAATAATAATTTATATTTTGAACTCTTATTAAAAAAAATACATTTGCAACAAATTAAAGTATTAATTAGTTAAGAAAAATACTGAATCTCAATTATGATATGCCCAATTCGAAATATAAGTGATGCCTAGCGTGAGCCATAGCGAAACAATAGCATTCGCTCAGAACATACAAAAATGCAAAAAAAAGAGTTACTTCGGATAAAAAAATAAAAACTGAATTGATCATATTCTTCTGATTGAAATATTTTCTCTTATGATCGCTCGCGCTTATCTTTTATTCAATTTGAGTAATGCGATTATTCAGCCATGTCCAGCGGACCGATGTATCCAGGTGAAGTTTTCCAGACAAATTTAATTTCGGGAAGTGGAGCGTGATCTCTGAATACAGGGGGAGTTCCATCACTCATTTGGCGGCTACTAAGTACGAGCTAACTTCTTGGGAATTTGTTGCCACAACACTAATACAAGATAATTAAAAAGTTTCGCAGGAAGAAAGCCTTATCAGCAGGTATTAAATGTAATTTATTACGTCTCTATTTTATATATCCTTGCATGAAAAACATTTAAAATAATATATTTATAAAATAAAATTCAAAATAAAGTCCAAAATATAAACATTTTTGACATCTCAACATAGATGAAAAAGAATAAGCAAGTCTGGGTATTTATAGGGATTATTTATAGGTACCTGTCATAGGTAGACCCAACTCCTAAGTGGAGAAACGAAGATTTATGAATAAGTATTTGGACACACTCAAAATGATGAGGAAAATATAAACGTTTCTTCTTCTTCCTGGCTACATCTCAGCTTATTGTCCTTCTAGACTGCTGGGGTCAACTATCCTCGTCCTCAGGTTTTATGTCTCTCTGTCCTGGATAACGTCACCTAGGCCATGCCTTCGAATCATGTTATCATTCTGCAGCATCCATGAATTTCTTGGTCTTCCTCTAGATAACATTCGAGGAAGATCCATTTCTATTGCCTGGTTAACTACATGTTCGGGTCCTCTGCGTCCTATATTCCCATACCATCTCATCTTTTCTCTACCTTCCTATTAATGTCTGTTACGAATAGAAAAATATATAGTTTAAAAAGTATAAATAAAAATACGATTTTTTAAAATCGATTACACAAGAAAAAGAGAAACCCTTTAAAATATAACATATATTATTCATTCTATTCATCCCAGTCTGCCTCCGTAGTGTAATGGTCAGCACGCTCGGCTACCATTCTGGAGGTCCCGGGTTCGATTCAAAGGGGGGGTCAAATAAATACAAGTGATTTATTCGATATTACCCTGGACTGGTACCTGAAGCGGAGGGCTGATCACCTTTCCTTCATGTATAAACGATCAAGATAACACTGCGTTTATATGAAGCAGTGCCCTATGCACCATTGGGGTGCGGATAAGGGTTTTATTATTATTATTATTCATCCCATCTTTCTTAGTAAATTATAAATCAAAATAACATATTAACGATAGTATGATCAGGAGTACATAATATTTTAAAAAAAAATTCAAATGTGATTATTTTCTAGTAGGTGATTGGCACCTCATATAAATAATCACGCATTTGATAAAAATAAAGGTCTTTAACATATTACACACGTGCAATAGACTTAAATTAGATTACTTAGAAATATTAGAAATTAAAAAGGCAATTAACAATAATTTACATCTAATAAATACACAAGTAAATGATTTTTATAAAAGTCCGTTATTAAATACGTTTCCAATCACTCATCATCCCTGATCCCTTTTGACTGTGACTGCCAATCAACACTAAAAAAATAAAGTCACTTGAGATCTACCTAAGCTCATTTGCCTAACCGTCAAAATATTTTGAATTTTGTTAAGTAGATAGTGTTTTATTATTCATCAGTCTCGATAAAGAAGCGGTTAGCTTCGAAACCGGTAGATTTTATAATTAAGTATTTACAAAATATTTATAGTGATTTTAAAACAAAGTTATGTTTTAATTATAAAATGGAAAATCACAAAGTTAGTGCTTCAAATATAAATTATATTCGATACAATTAATTATTTCGGGTAATAAAATCACATTCATTAACTTGTTAACTCTTTTGCCAAGCACTTCGTATTAATTAGTGTATTCCAATCCTTCAAAGGATTCTTTTAGCGTTTTATACGAAAAAGGTTCAAAAGAAAGGGGGTGATTTCGTTGAATGACCAACCATCTCGCTTCCTGAATGCGATAAGCATGATTGGAATTTCACACAATCTTTCATTCAAATCCCTGTAAAAAAAGGAATAAAAAGGATATTTTTGTCGAGTTTTATCAAGTTAAAACAAATGAAAATACTTCAAAAAAATTTCGTTGATTAAAAATGAAGAAAACGGTTCTCTCGAAGTGATTCATTTATTTGATTACACGGCGTTTTTGAACGAATTGTAAATTGTAGAATTAAAATTAAATTAATTTTATAGTGGAAGATATTTTGTAATATAATTTTGTAATATGCTATTACAAAATGGCTGAAATGGGTGAAACATCAACATGACATAATCGTCGGTTATTTTCGTTATAAATTAATTTTATCCAGACATTGGATATGTAATTTACATGCAACCCCGTGAAATATAGTAGGGTTAAATTTGGCATTTTGAGAGTTGGTCGACAGATTTTGTTCACTCGAAGGTTTGATATTACAAGTCGGTTGGGGAAACTTCAACGTAATGAAGTCATCAGACATTTTCGATAGAAATTAACATTGTCCAGACATTGGATATGTAATTTACATGCAACACCGTGATATAAAGGGTGGAATTCGGCGTTGTTAGAGTTAGTCCACAGATTTTGTTTACCCGAGTGTTTGCTATTACATAATGTCTGAAATGGGTGAAAATAGGTTCAATTTGGCGTTTTGAGAGGTAGTCGATAGATTTTGTTTAGCCGAGTGTTTGCTATTACATAATGGCTGAAATGGGTGAAAATGGGTTCAATTTGGCGTTTTGAGAGGTAGTCGACAGATTTTTTTTAACCGAGGGTTTGTTTTTACAAAATGGCTGAAATGGGTAAAAATGGGTTCAATTCGGCGTTTTGAGAAGTAGTCGACAGATTTTGTCTACCCGAAGGTTCGCTATTACAAAACGGCTGGCGAAACTGACCTTAGAAACTGGTGTAAATGACACTAGTCATTACGAGGAGTTGGAGGGGAGTCTTGTGGCTGAGTGTACATTACCGAGATTGTACCTATTATACGAATATAGCTGGCATTCAGTTCCGTGGGAAAACTTTCACTCAACACTTAGTTCGCTGCGGAGCAATCAGGTCTTGTCATTTATCCAAGTACCACGATTAGCGACTGGATTACTATTTGATAAATTGAAACATTTAAACAGCAACCTGTAATCACCGAAATTCAAACGCCTAGACATTTAACCCACATCTGCTCGCGCACTAACCTTTTTGAGTCAAACAAGGGACTAACAACTTTTTTTTTTTAAAAAGAGAAATATTTGTGTTTTTATAATTTACACAAACATTTCAATTTCATACTATTTCTGTGAGCCTAAGCGGCTCATTATTAGAAATAGGTGTCAAATTGTGGTAAAGTGGGTTCGAACAGAACTCTGACTTAAGAGTCTGGGACACTAACCACGAGACCACAGCCCGACACAAATTGGTTGACTTTATAAGAAAACATGGATAGTTGCAAAAAATATTATTAAAAATATTAGAAGAAAAATAACCCCTCAGAAGAATAGGATCAACTCAGCGTTTTTTTGAACGAGAAAATTAATTTTATTATGATTATTTTTCAAATCAATGTTTTCGCATTATCAGTGCAAATATTTATTTCGTTACGGCTTACGCCAGGTATAAGCACCTGGCTTTTTAAACATTTTTTTAACGTAAAAATAAGCGATTCTCTTGAAAAATTATTATGGAAAACAAATAATCAATTCGCTACAATGTAGGCATCGATATTTAGCCGTTGTAGTGCTAAAGAGGATCGCGCTTCTAGATAGTTCTATCAAAGACGGTTTTATGGCACTCAAATTGTTAATAAGACAACAAAAAAATATCTTCCTTTCGTATCAAAAGCTAAAACTACTTAGCGCACTGCTTTTTTAGATGTTTTTCCTATCATGTTTTGAAATGAGACAAGGAAAGAGATCTGAAAAAAAGATGTTTTAAATATGTTTACAGTCGATTTGTGAAAAACAACGTTCGCTTCAATTTCAAGTCTGACTCGGCACTTGACGTAAGCATGATTCAATGTTTTTTGCTTGACCTTAGCAAGGCCACAATAGATTCGCACTATAATAATTTCGTCTTCGATTAATGATTTGTTCCTAATTTATTTCACATCAATTTAAATTAATGGATTGATTGCAAGTTTATCAACCTTTGTCCGCCTCATTAGGTAATAATATTTTGATGAAATGACTGTGACATTAATTCGAAATGCCATCTCCATTAGGTTAACAACAGTTCAGCGAAGATGATGAATGTCGTTAAGTGATTTTCATTACGGCGAAAGGTTAACAAACTTCAAATTACATTTGAAGTATATTACGCTTGGAATAGAATTTTCCAGTTCTTTCTAAATTTAGAAAACAGGTTTTTAGTAACATTTTACCGAAATTTCTCCCATAGAAAAAAATTAACCGTTGATACAAAATTGTGCGACTCTGTAATGTAATGGTTAGCACGCTCGGCTACTTTTCTGGAAGTCCCAGGTTCCATTCCCAAAAGGGGGGTTAAATAAATATAAGTGATTTTTTCACTCAAATATTTATAAAATATTATCCTGGACTGGTACCTGAAGAGGTGGGCTGATCACGTTAATGTTGATCACGATAAAGTTAATTTTATATTTTCCTTAATGTCATTTTTTTATTATTATTGTTTTTTCCTTCTCTTTTATCCTTTATTTATTGTTATTACTATTTATTTTTATTACTATCACTTTATTGTTATTTTGTATTTTGTTTAGAGCCAAAATCACTCGTAAACGAGGCTTAAAAAACATAATATTATATTTATCGTACAAAGTATTTTAATTTCTATATTTGTAATTTATTTGTCCACCTCCGTAGTGTAATGGTCAGCACGCTCGGCTACCGTTCTGGAGGTCCCGGGTTCGATTCCCAAGGGGGGTAAAATAAATATAAGTGATTTTTTCACTGTAATATTTATTCAATATTACCCTGGACTGGTACCTGAAGCGGAGGGCTGATCACGTTTCCTTCATGTGTAAACGATCAAGATAACACTGCGTTTATATGACGCAGTGCCCTATGCACCATTGGGTGCGGATAAGGGTTTAAAAACAATAAATTAAATCACACTTGTATTTTGTCTTTTGGCGTATGTTTTTCAAAATGTAAAGCGTTATTGTTACTTTTTACATTGGTAAAATGACTGAGAATATACTTAAACGATCACGTATCGATAAATATGTTATTTTGCTCACTCCTTTCAACAACGTCATACATCAAAAATCGTCAATTTTCAGTTGCGCATGTTTTCGGATTGCCCAGAAAAAGTATTATATTCCAGCAAAAGCGGCATATTTTTAACTTAATATTTACCCGCTACAGGGCAGAAAGTGTTGTTTTTGCATTTCGAAGAAAAGGCATTGTTTAATTATTTTTTTAAATATATTTTTATATATATATATATATATTTTTCAAATAGAGAAAAAACCTACTGGTTTTACCTAAAAAGATCTGTTGCACAGTAAAAAGTTCAGTAAGTGGCTTGATTTTATTTTTAATAAATTGTATTATATTCTTAAACTTTAAAAACGATCTCCTGAAAAATCAAGTTTTTTAATATATATATAACGTTGTTGAAAGGAGTGAGCTATATATGCAGTAGCTGTGTATGTATCATTGCGTTTAACAAACGACTGACGTGCATTGTCATCACGAGCAGAGCAAAACAGCATTTTTGTTTTAATTAAGATGCGAATTAAAAATACAAATCAATCAGAGGCCACGAGAGGGTTCAAGATGGCGGAGGCAGAATGCGCGGGAAAGGTGAGGCGAGGCGGGAAACGGTGACGCCGTGCCAGGTACGGGTAGACGCGGAGCGGTGCCATCAACACAAGGGCCGTATTGCGAAATGGCGAATGGAAAAACATTTGACACATCCAACGAATAAAATCGGGTCTACTAAAAACCTACTTAAACTAATGTACTAATTGTTAAATAAAACTCAGATTTTTTTAGTCAACTTAGTTGTATTTTATTGTTTAAAAAAAACATAAAAATCTAATTTGTGATAATTTTTCCGCCTAGTTATAGCATTTTCAAACGAATGCATTTTAATTCAAAACCATATAATTATTCCGAAGAATAACTTATTTTTTACTGCATATACGGTGTTTTAAAAAAAAAATCATGTTACCTGGATCTAGAGGAAATTAAGTTGTGATTTAACAAATGCTGAGCCTTAATGTCAGTATTACCAATTGAAGCACCAATCAATAACAGTGTAAACATTGAATAAACAGAATTTTTTTTTCAGAAATTTTGTATTGTTGTATTTTTTAGATGCTCCCTATCTCTGTCTCTCACATTAAATCACTCTTATTCTTATATACCATTAAATGAAATGTTACTTATAGTCCATCATTTGATTCAACATCGGTTAAGCGAGATTCGTCCATATCCAATTCAAACCCCGCCCACTCCTTTCATCCTACGAGTATATAAGCTGGTTCAATAATGTTTAACCCTAGTGCATGTAAATAAAATACCTACACATTTTATGAAATACATATAGTACCGACTCTCAATATTGTGACAGTCGGTAAAGCAGATCGCGCAAATCTACCACCAGATGTCGCCATGCGTCGCACTGGGAAAAACAAGAGACATCAGAGAAAAATATATTGTGTTTGGTGAACTGACATATTATATGTAATTTATAAAAGGTTATTTTAGAATAAACTTTTACTGTCGTTTCTTTCATTACAAAGCAACACATTGTTTATTTTATTATTGTATATATAACCAGTATGGTTCTGTAGCGCAATTGATGCCAGTCGGTCATAATTGCAGGGAAATTGCTCTGCCGGCATATTTCACGTTTCGTGTTATCTGATGAGTCGTCACTGGCTACCTTTACCTGATCATGATTTGCATGTCCATTGAGATGTTCAATTGCCCTTGCATAACAATCAAACAATACTATTATTACGAAACTCAATTCCTGAGCAATTAAAAGAAAATTACAATAATATTAGGATTTAATGATTATTCTTACATCTAATTCATGCAGATAATTTATATATTATAGAATTATTACGCGTAATTACCTGTTTGAATAGTAATTAACACCCTCGCTTCTATTGTCATACAAACTTTGGGAATAAGAAAAAACGTCCTAAAAATATATACGAGTTATGAAACATACCATTATGTATATTAAAAAAGGTCATTGCTGATTTGCTGGGCTTCATCTTGGTTTTAATCTAAACATATTGTAAAATATGTACAATTTATAACACAAATCTATCGTTAGTTTTCATAACACTCTCAAACAAATTACATTTTCAATAAAAAAAACCTTAACAACATTTTGAGTGTGTCCAAATTTATTCCAAGAATTTGAGTAGTGTGGTTGTCAATAATGGGTAGAATTGGTGAATGTTACACGTGTGTAAAGTGATCACTTAAACCAGCCTATAACGGTCGTCAGCCCCGCAAATGCCCAGACTTCCATATTCTTCTTCATCTTAAATAATGGCGCAAAGCAAAATTATCGCCATTTTTATCTATGGCTTGAATATTTCAAATAATGAAAGGGTTAAAACTTCACAACTTCACAGATTAAACAGATTTTGCAATTATTAATAATTTAAATATTTCCAAGTAATAACAAAAACAACTATTCCACACATAATCGTAGAATTATTGTAAAAAAATAAAGAAAAAAATGTGGACCCTGCCGGAAAACTAATGTTAACATCTTTCTTACTACTAGCATATGTGACAATTTTTTATTGCATGTGTTTTTATTGTTGTTGTAAAATATGATAATTTAAAGATATATTTTTTTTGCAACCGCTGTCCGTAACATAAAAGTAATATGTACCCAATTAATAAAAATAAGAAATATTTTAAATGCGTACGACATGCGCTTTAACGCACTGTTAAGTACACAAACACGCTAAGACAAGAATATAATTTATCGTGCGTAATTCGAAGTGGCTTGGTTCCGCATGGCTATTCGAATTAAACGGTTTTAACAATGAATGAATTCATTTTCATTATAAGTACAACTACGACTTCATACAATATCGATGGATGTACTCTTCATTTTTTGTATTTCTTAATTTTATTTTTCGAATGATTTCACAATGAATTTGATTAATTACATGAAAATATTTCAAAAACGCATATTTAATGTAAGGGAAAAGTCCGGATAGTGCAAAATTCATTTTAAATGTGGCTCATTACAATGACGTTCATTCAAATGATTTGATTTGAGAATATTTACATTGAATTTCATCATAACAAAATGTTTTTTACGAAAGGTTTTTCTGATCTCTATCAGTGCTCAGTGGTGAAAAGTGCATAGGGCACCGCATCGCGATGCTAACTTTATCGTAAATCATATGAAGGTGGTCGGTCTTACATTTCATATCCTTGAATCTACGAGGGTAACGATGAAAATCAAATGATTTAATTAGTACCACGAAGGTAATTTTGTATTTTCTGGTTATGTCATAGACAAATGACAAAATATTGTATATATAATAGATACGTACATATATGGGCGGCATATTACTTAAAAAATACATATTTACCAAAGAAGTTTTATTTTGCCGAACGTACATTGTCGTTTTTTTTATATATACCAAAATATATCGAAAGTATTTTTAGATATTCAAGGTTATACAGGGTCTATAATCATAGTCAATTCGTATTCCATTCATAAAATAATACACACACGTAATGAAATCGTGACCCCTTTTTATCATTTTTATAATAATACAGATACACAGGTTTTCGGTTGTTTGAAAAGCTTTTATGGTATCCTCGAGCGATATGGAGGCAGCGACAGAACACGTTGAAATGCCGAAGGCCGTGGTGAAAAGGAAAATATGTTTATGGTCGCTTCAAGTGGCTTTTGACATTTTTAGGCTGGAATGAAATCTCTGTAGCAAATGGAATTGCTGGAACGAGCATTGAAGGCACTATAACGAAACGACACACAGAGATACACTCCATGCCCTTACTTTGAAAATTGAATCAATAGTGGGGAAGGCTAGGGACGACGAGCTTGTAAACGATTCTGTAATTTTAATAATAATAGAACTATCACCAGGTGTAGCTATCATCATTGTTTTTTTTTTTTACCTTTAAAGGTGGTTACATATCGGTATGATCAGAGGCGTGCATTAAAGGCAGAAAAGAAGTGTCTACCCTGAGTAAAAACTCTGTGTACGCCACGGGGTATGATCAGGGGCGTACATTGCATTAGGACAGGTAACAAGTGCTTACCATGCCCTACCCGCTTCACATATAATACAATAACCGTACCCTAAGTAGTAGAATTGTAATAGTTTTGTCTCAAGAAAAATATCGTAACTTGTGAAAGCGTTCCGTATTAGTATCGATGAACAATGGTAGAGTGGAAAATGCGATGATCGGACATTTTGTGCAAATGTCTTGGCATTGTTCCGTGTCTGTCTACTGTGCTGGTCGGGGCTGTGGAAGCATCTGTGTACCGGCCAACGTCGGGTGGGAATCGGATCTAGCTAACTGAACTAACCACTAATTCCTTTCTCTGCCTACAATGGGGCACTTCTAGAAAATTTGGTGGTGGTTTTACAAAATTCTATTTATTGACATTGTCAATGACAGTTTTTTCAATATTAATTCAGAATAAAATCGAGATACAATTTCGTTTCACATTTTCTATAATTTTCGAAACTTATTTCATAAAAAAAATTGCA